>NW_024087388.1:7500-9217 GCF_009730915.1 Dioscorea cayenensis subsp. rotundata | reverse complement strand
ATGGGGCGCGGCCAGCCGCCGCCCCAGCAACTGAAGGAATTTTTGGCTGTCTTCCTATACATTCTATTTCAAGGAGACCCCGCCCTGGCCAATAAAATGAATGTATCAGCTGTATTAAATGTATTTACCCATATTCTCACTGTAATTACGATACTACAAGAAAATGTTAAACAGAAACAGCAAAAAAATAAAGGAAAATGTTAACGAGATTTGTATTTTAAGTAAGTTGACATCAAAAGAAACAAAGCAAATATATCATTTTAGCATTAATCTATTTTACCAAGAGATTGTATTAGGTACATTACATTGTAATTGTTGATATATAAAACAATAAGAAAATGTTAAACCAAAAAAAAAAACAAAAAATCAAGTTAAAGGAGAAACCGACAATTAAACGATATTCTAAAAAGAAACTTTGTTATTTAATGAGACTTTATTTAAATACAGAGGAAAGCCAATACCTTAGGATCGACCCTAGCCTACAAACGCCGAACGCAAACGGAAATATAAGTTGTTAAACAAGAAACTCAATTCTTAAACATCGATATAATATTTTACAACCTATTAAATGAGATACAATAGTTAAAACGGAGGACAACAAATTTAAACTAAAAGCTCATTATTTAAACCGGTAATCTCATTTTACAACCGCAACCATATCAACCGGTGGTAAACTAGATTATAAATGAATGCATAAAATCACAACAATAAAACCATTTCCGACTGTACACAGTAAAACAAAACAAAACAAAACCAGTTTAGAGATTCCCCACCAACAAAACCCCAAAATACAACCAATGTCTCCCAAAAATCACAAAACAAAACCGAAAAGCTCTTCGTAATGTAATAGTTAACAATAAACTGGCACCACAATTTAGATCACCGCAGCGCGATGAAATGTCAATACTTGCGACTTCTCCGAGACGCGGGAAAGGGAAGAGTCGAGACAGGTCGAGAGAAGACAAATGACAAGACGCTGAAGAGAAGACAAGTAGTCAGAGTCTTTAGAAAACCCACCCTACTTCCTCTCACACCGAAACGGGCTGCGCAGCCCACGACTTCCCGTAAGGGCATTGCCCATAAAATTTTAAAAACACCTGCCTAATGGGTTTGAAAATCATGGAGTGTAAAAGAAGGGTTTTGGGATTGCAAAACTATGGGGTTTTTTTTGGGGCAATTCCCCACCTAATAATAAATAATAATAATAATAATAATAATAAGAAGAAGAAGAAGAAGAAGAAGAAGAAGAAGAAGAAGAAGAAGAAGAAAAGAAGAATTCAATATAATAACACCAACAATCGTCAAACACACAAAAGGAGAAAAGAAGAAAAGAGGGAAGAGGAAATATAAAATAATATAAACAAATGCAGAACAAATAATAATAATATATAACAACTCAAGAACACAAGTGCACACACACAACACCAATTAAATAAACAAAGATAAAGAATAGAACAAGAAAATGTCAATTAAAGCATAGCAAAATAAGAAAATCTGAAACAACAAAATAAATAAAATAAATAATAATAATAATAGTAATAATAATAATAATAATAAAAAATAATAAATAATGAATAGAAAAATATAGGAACAATATTAGAAAAGAAGAGGAAAACACAAAATGAATAAGACAAATAATATCAATAATAATAATAATAATAATGTAATAACAAGAAGAAGATAAAATAATAGCTATTATTATTATTAGCTAAAGAAG
>NW_024087388.1:0-2500 GCF_009730915.1 Dioscorea cayenensis subsp. rotundata | reverse complement strand
ACTTAAGACAATACAATACAACATTCATTTTCTTATTCAATATCAACTTACTTAAAATACAAATCTCTGATAACATTCATTCCCTTTAACTTTATTTTGCTCTGTTTAAATTTCATTTTCTCAGTTTAACATTTTCTTATGAAGTATCAACGTAATTACAATGAAATGTACTTAAAATACAAATCTCTGATAAAAATACATTTAATACAATACAATACAACATTCATTTTATTATTAAATATCAGCGTAATTACAATGACCTTTACTTAAAATACAAATCTCTGATAAAAATAGAATGTAAGACAATACAAAAATTCTCTGTTTAAGCTTCAAACTCTCCGTTTAACAGACGACGTAACCATCACGGACCTCGGAATCGTCCAAGTACATCTTTGAATAGGGTGTCCACAACACTCACTCCAGTCAGACCACATTTTTTTATAGATCAAGTTCTTTTTTTAAAGGATATGTGATGAACCTTCTTACGGTAATCATCCGCAATCAACTTGTAAGTGAAACCTTCTTTTTCTTGACCCAAAGTGAGCGCACTTCCGTCATTGCTTACCCGTAGAGCAAGAAGGCGAGCATTTTGCCTTGGGCAGAAAAAAAGTTTTTCACCTACAGGTTGTTTACGGATGACAAGAGGAAAACAATCATGACACATCATGTAAAAAGTCTATGATCTAAAAAATGTTGTTTGAATGGAGTGAATGTCGTGAACACCAAATGTTCGACTCGACAGGATGACCATCACACAAGAAGAAGAGGAAGAGGAAGAGAGTGGTTGCGCCCGATGAGTGTATGTTCAGCGAAATGGTTCTTCCTTCCCATTTATACTACAGAATCCAACGACTGCTGCGCTTGACTTCGATTTTTATGTGCGGCAGGGAGTGGAAGCGGCTTGGGTAGCAAGGCGTGCATTAGTCACGCTTAGGGAACGGCTGGCACCATCGCGTTGTATAATTTAAGCGGATAAAAAAATATAGTTTTAAACGATAAAAAAACAAATTTAAATAGAAGCCAATATTTAAAGCGGTAGCGGATGTATTTAAATATAAAGTTCAATATTTAAACAATACTAAGAAGTATATACACAATGCCTACTCGACAGATTCATTGCACGATCTGCGATTGTGACCAGAAGTGTGGCAATGGCTACAATGCAACTTTGGTCCTCGGACGCTTACGACTCGATCCTCTTTTCGTCTAGGAAGCCCGAGGTTGCCTTCTCGTCACGGCATCGGTCTCGTTGTCGACAACACGAAGGTGACATGGAAAAAACCCGTTATTTCCGGTGGGGATACGATGCCACATCATCGGTCTCCTTGTCGGCGACAACTGTATTTAGCGTGAGAAGTTAAACAATAAGTTAATAAGTTAAAGCGGAGATAATATTGTTTTAAATGGAAACTTGATAAATTTAAACATAGACATGGATAATTAAACAATAATTAGCTTCTACAACTATATAAACATAAACGAGAAGAAACTTACGACGAGCAGAACTCGTTTTCAGTAGGATATGATGCCACATCATACATCTCCAACAACAAGATCAACAACGAGTACATTTGAAGATGGAGTGCACGTGACGCATGAGACAAACCGTTTTATGTCCATCGGGTGTGATAAACTTCACCCTGACACGGGAAATATCGAGACCCCATTGTGCACATATTTTGATTAACACTCATTCCCAAGAAGTCGGTACGTGAACATTAGCACTCGACCTTCCCCGTTGTATCTAGCAATAGCACAAAAACTCTCCATAATTTAATCGGAAGAGCTAAAATTGAGTACACCAAATGAGAAGAAGAAAAAGAAGAACAAGAACAAGAACAAGAAGAACAAGATATGAGCCTTCTAAACTTTGTTTGAGAAAAAACAATCAGGAGGCAAACAAAATTGGAAAACTATGCATAAAGTTCGGACATGATATGATTGGGCGCCATTTTTCCCTCCTTTTGCAAGGGCAAAAAAGGAATTTAATATCATGGACCCACTTCAACTTACCGGCGGGGGGTTAAAGGGAATGTAAAATATAACGGAGGGTTATCCGGGGTGTGCAAAAGTTGGAGGGGTTTTTGGGAAGTTTTGAAAATGACGATGGGTGAACAGTAATTTTCCATTATTATTATTATTATTGTAATTTTATTTCTTCTTATTCTTCGTCTTATTCTTCATGTTTTTATTTTTCATATATTTATTCTTCTTCTTCTACTTATTATTATTATTATTCTTATTTATTTATTATTTTTCCTCTTCTTTTTCTTGTTCAACTTCTGCTTCTTTTTACTATTAATTATTATTATTATTATTATTCTTTTTCTTCTTCTTGTCCTTGTTCTTCTTATATATTTATTATATTTATTTATTATCCTTCCTTTTTCTTCTTCTACTGCTTCTTTTTATTATTATTATTATTATTATTATTATTATTATTATTTATTTATTTATTTATTTATTATTATTATTATTATTGTTATTATTAATTTTCTCA
>NW_024087387.1:0-28423 GCF_009730915.1 Dioscorea cayenensis subsp. rotundata | reverse complement strand
AAATGATGAGGCGACGTCGCGCTCTAAGATCTTACGTGATCGTCAAAAGCGTGCCATGAACTCTGTGTCTTGAGTGGCTGCGTATCCCTAATCTCTGCAATCTCGGCTCGAGCCTCAGCTACCTCAGTCCGTATCACCCCCAAAGCGCTCTCGAGCCTCTCAAAGCGATAATAAGCTCGAGATGGTGAAAATATACACACAGGGGATGGTTCCTCTTCAACTGGAGGTGCCTCGGTCTCCATCGGAGTGGGCTGAGATGCCCCGGCTTCATCACCCTCATCCTCGCCTATCTCTGGAGCTGGTAGCACTAACGCAAAAACCCCTGTCCGAACCCTGCGGACCATGCCCATCAACCTCACAGTCTCTAGGCTCGGGGGAGCAGTTATACTCATCTTCTTAACCCCGCGAATCGAATCCAAGAGACCCATGCCTAGCACTAATCTCGTAATGTAGGGTCCCGAGAAGATCGCTCCCAGTCTAGCATAGTGCCCCTAATGTCTGATGTACTCTGTCATGATGTGCCCTAAGTGAATCGGTACGCGTTGCACCATCGAGTACAAATATAATAATTCCTGTCGGCTCAGAACACCAGTGCTATCACCACGGCCATTCACCGACCTACTCATGATGGCATGTAAATATCTTAAAGCAGGTCGGGAAAGGCACGTGGTCTTGGACACCCCCGACTCGTACTGACCCTGACCACATAGCACTCTGTAAGCTCTCTGCGGAGTCAAGGTTCTAGGATAATCAGTCGGTAACTGAGCGTACTCCTCCATATCTGTGAATGCCTCCTTATACAAGCCAATTCGTACTGAAAACTAAGCGACGCTCTAGGTATGGTGGTGTCCAAATACTCTGAACTGAATGGTATCCAAACTGTCGAAGCTTGTGTAAGATCTGTCAAATTCTGATGATGATAGTACCTCCAGTGCAAACTCTCGGATGGCGGGCTCTCTAATCGTCAATAACTACCGCCAACCACCTGCTAAAACGAGATCCTCTATCTCATCAGCGAACTCATCTCCCTACTGTAGATCTGGCAGTATAGTCTTGTCCAAGATCGAGTCTGTCCAAACCGGAGTCTCGACAAGCGCTCATAGCGAACCTGATGCTCTGGAATCACAAAACTCATGCTCTCAGGCTCAGGGGATGACTCACGCGGCCTCTTATCATCTTGCTTCTTCGATCGAGGTGCCATAATCTGCAAAATTTGAAACAAAATCGATCAAACAAGTTGATAAAATAATGCTGCAGAAATCCACACGGTCGTGTGGAATTTCCGCACGGTCGTGTGGAATTTCCGCACGCCAGTGTGGATCCACGGGCTGTGAAAACCGCACGGCCGCGATCCAAAAATTCAACAATACAACTTAAAAATACTTCTAACTTCGTTCTAAACATAAATCATCCTTCTAATTGAAGAAACAAGGCATTATTAACCAGATTAATAGATGGAAACCATGAATTGGCAAAGAAAACGATGAATAGGGCTTATCGACGAGATGGGATGAGAAAATGAAGAACCGGCCGGAAAACCTCGCAAAAATCCTATCAATGTAGCGCTATGAAATCGGAGAATGATGTGAGAGTGTTTCAGACAAATAGAGTTTGTGAAGGGGGAGAGAAACTAATCTTCTTTAAAAAGGACTCGCGACACTTGATGTTTTGTGCATCTACACAGGCGTGCGGTAATTACCCACGCCCGTGTGCTTCATTACAAAAGAGCCACAAGGGCGCACGCATGCCCCTGTGCGCTCTCTGGAAAACATCCGACCCACAGGGGAAGCCGCGCGCCCCTGTCGCTTCTCTGGACAACCAAGAAAAATACCAAGTGTTATACACGCCCGTGTGGAAATTTCACACGGGAGTGGACATTCACATGCCAACGCACCGGGGAAGCCGTACGCCCCTGTGTTTTCTCGGGATGGAGAGAACTCCTCTACAGAGTTTCGCACGGGCGTGTGGAAATTACCCACTCCCGTACATGGTTCACAAGGTCGCCCACAGTGGTGAGTCCACTCCCCTTTGTGCTCTCAGGAAAATTCGCCAAACCCTGAAGGAATTCACACGTCCGTGTAGAAATTACCCACGGGCGTGTGACAATCGCATGGTCGTTCACAGGGGCAGCCACACGCCCCTGTGCCTTCTCTGGATGAGCTCGCAGTGCAAATCCACGGGTGTGCGGAAATTCCACACGCCCGTGTATTTTCTCTGGATGACTTAGAAAAATCTGCAGGCTCTACTGAAAATTTCTGAACATGTTTACACACTGCAGAGCCTGCTCTATTATGCAATTTTTTACCATTGAAAAACATGAAATAGATCTCAAACGAGCAAACTTCGCCAATTCTACATGAAAACTCACGATTAAAATTCAAAGCCCACAAGAAAATCACAGCACAAGCATCTAAAAATCAAGACAACAACACCTAACAAATTATTCATGCAGACAATCTAACTAAAAGATAAGAAAACAGTAAACACTTCGGTTACCTCCCAAGAAGTGCTTGTTTAATGTCACTTAGCTTGACGTACCTTATCTTACCTCACGGGGGTTAATGAATGAAAGTTGCCTTCTTACCCATGGCTTGAAAGCATGATGTGCAAAGTCTCTTGAGAGTAGAGGGTGTATTATCGGGCTTCGGACCACCTAACAATGATACGTCCAACTTCTTCGGTTCACGTACATCTCCAACAGCCTTGGACTGTTTTCGGTGGAGTCTCCTATCCCTCTTCAATTTTCAGAGCACCTTCTTCAAGATCCCTGGGATTGATGGTACTTCTTCCGCCGATCCAAGCATCATTACATCTATATGTCCCTCCTCTTGGTTGAACAAACCTTCATACGGATCCGGATTGAACATCTCCTATTTGTATTCATCAACAATCTCATCAGTTGTGTCTATAAAATATAAAGTATCATCAAAATCGAGAGAATGCTGCATGGCCTCAGCAAGGCGGTATGTGAGCTTGTCATCTCCAACTCTCAAGATGAGCTCTCCGCCATCCATGTCAATCAATGCTTTGGAAGTCCGCAAGAACGGTCTCCCAAGTATCAAGGGTACATCCGCATCCTCATCAACATCTAGCACTACAAAGTCAACCGGAAAAATGTACTTGTCCACCTTGACAAGCACGTCTTCAATGATGCCTCTCGGATGTCGCACTGTTCGGTCCGCTAGTTGCAAAGTCATCCGAGAAAGCTTAAGCTCGCCCAAGCCTAGCTTTTGAAAGAAGATGTATGGCATGACATTGATACTAGCCCCTGAGTCCGCCAATGCCATTTCCTCAACAAGATTGCCAATATTACACGGAATGATGAAGCTTCCCGGGTCTTTCTTCTTGTTCGGCATGTTCTTTTGCAATACCGTCGAGCATGAAGCATCTAAAATCACTGAAGCACTCTCCTCCAACTTCCTCTTGTTAGTCAACAAGTCTTTCAAGAACTTCGCATACTTAGGCATTTGGGCCAATGCCTCAACAAAAGGAATATTAATGTGGAGTTGCTTGAACAAACTCAGGAACTTCTTGTACTATTCATCCCCTTGGTTATTTTTTAATCTAGAGGGATTAGGGATTCTTGGCTTGAAAAGTGGGGGTACCACCTCTTTCTCTTTGCTCGTCCCCTCTTCCACCTCTATAACCTCGGGTGCGTGTTCTTTTGGCATCTCACTCGGAAGCATACCTTCAACCTCACTACCACTTCTCAAAGTGATCGCCTTCACGTGCTCTCTAGGATTGGTCTCTGTATTGCTTGGTAAGCTTCCATGTGGCCTTTCAGAGAGAGACTTCGCACTTTGACCCACCTGATTTTCAAGGTTATGCAAAGAGGCGGTGTTGTTGTGAAGTGTAGCCTCGACTAATTCAAACCTAGTATTTGCAGTTTGGACAAATCTAACCAAGTGCTTCTCTAGGTCAGTCATTCAGGTTTCCAAACCTGACTCTGTTTTCCGCCTGAGAGGCTTGTCGTTGTTGGAAACCCGGTGGCCCCATGGCCTTTTGTGGACCTTGATTACTCCATGAGAAATTGGGATGATTCTTCCAACCCGGATTGTAGGTATTGTTATATGGGTTTTCTTAAGGTCTCATGCCATTACGTACAAAATCAACATTTTCCACCGAAGAAACATCACCAATAGAGATCGGGCAATCGGAGAGAGCATGTCCTTCACCACACTCGGTGCAATTAGTTACGGCCGCCACTCTATTTGAAGTTAGAAGATCTAACTTCTTACTCAAATTTTCCACTTGGGCCGCTAATGAAGTTACCGCATCTATCTCATGGAGACCAGCCACCTTTTTCTTCTCCCTAGCATTCCATTGCTAGCTGTTTAACCCCATTTCTTCAATCAACTAATGGGCCGCATCGGGGGTCTTGCTGCCTAAGGTACCTCCTGCTGCCTCATCCAAGAGTTGCCTTGTACTCGGGTTAAAACCATTGTAAAAGGTTTGAACAATCATCCACTCCGAGAATCTGTGTTGTAGGCACTTCCTCAGGAGCTCCTTGAACCTTTCCAATGTCTCGAATAGAGACTCCAATTCCAACTGAACAAAGGATGAGATCTCGTTCCTAAGCTTTGCTGATTTTCTGGGAGGGAAATAACGGGTTAAGAAAGCGTCCACCATCTCCTCCAACGTGGTAATTGACGCTCTAGGTAACCAGTGTAGCCACTGCTTCGCTATCCCCTTTAGGGAAAATGGGAAGGCTCTCAATTTGATGGCATCATCTATCACCCCATTTATCTTCAACATATCACACACCTCGAGAAAGCTCTCTATGTGACTGTTTGGATCCTCATCGGCCAAACCATTGAATGCCGGCTTCAACTCAAAGTTCTGAGCTGTAATCGGGGGACGTACAATACTCGATTGTGTCCCCAACACTGAAGGTCTGGCATAATTGGATAATGTTCGTTGTTGGTCATTTTGTTCTGCCATATTTTCAGATTCTTCTTGACAAGATCCCCTAGTATATATCCCGCAAGTGCACGGGTTTGTCGAAGTAATAATCCCGGGTGAGCGGGTATCGAATCCACAGGGAGTAGGGAGTAAAGATACTTAATTCGATTCTTAGCTATGTGGAATATCAACAATGATAAGTGTGACAATGATTCAATTCTCAACAATTAAAAGCAACAAGTAAGATAGCAAAAGTAAGAAGGAGGTAAGACAATCGATAAAGATGGGGTACTCGGATGATGCTTCACCTAGGATAATCGCTTCAAGTGAAAAAACTCTCTATTATGCTTCCTAATCAATGCAATGGTGAGTCGTGGAAATCCTTACATACATAGTCCCAAATCTAAGGTCAACTATGCCTAACTCTATTCATGTCCCGGAGGAGAGATTAAATAACCTCTCACCCTCGCACTCGAATAAAGTTGCAATGAGCTCTAAGGATTCCAGGTGATAAATCTCTTCCTAATTATAGACCTAACCCTTTGGTCCAGGCGGAAGGTCCCTAACCACAATTAAGCCCTAGATAGTAAGATCTCCTCAATGCTTCACTCCGTTGCACGCACAACTAAGCCCCAGCGGAGATTCATCCCTTAGACCATTCACTCTATTATGGCAGTAATGAACTCGAGGAACGGAGGTAGAATCTATCACGTCGGAGAGGAAAGGGGACGCTCCTGTACCTCTCGACTCACCCTCTCAACCCTCTCCAACCTAGCTTTGTCTAACGCTCGTGGTGTGTCACTCACTCACAAGGTTACCAACAAGAACTCTCAACCCTAGTGTCACTCTAGGGGAAATGTTTATACAATCAAGCATTGAAGGTTGGAACTCACAATAAACATCAATTTATTGAAAGCATAATAAAGAAGTTCAATGAAACGAATACATCCTAGGGTTCACAATCACCCAAGTACCCACTAGGGGTTTAGCTCTCCATGGAGCTAAGTACAATCAAAGAAATCGAATCTAAAAGCAATGAATCCATAAAGAAACCCCCTCAATGGTCGTGTCGATGGTCTTGTGTAGAGTCCTCTACTCATCGCAAGGGATCCTTTGTCGGGCCTAGGATACACCTCGCCAGATCGATGGTGACAAAAGCTCTCAAAATAACATTCTTCCAAACGACGCGCGATGTCAGAGCCGTAGAACCTCTCCAAAACCCTAGATAATACCCCTCAAAACCCTAGCCGGAGCCATCTCTCAAGTTGGGGAAAAGATGGAGAAAAGAATACCAAAATCGGGGTTGAATCGGCTCTAAATAGGGCTGGAATCGGGCGACTCCACGGGCGTGGAAGGTACACGCGCCCGTGCGGAATTTTAACACAGTTGTGGATAATTTCCACACGCCCGTGTGGATTCTCTGTTTCTCTGATTTCTCGGCCGGCTGTGAATAGTACTGCTATATTACTTGCTACCGTGTTGCTACACTGTTCTGCTACAGTATCCACCCTTAATAACTTCCCGAATCCATACTTTCATTGGAGTAACGCAAACGGGCACACGTTCACGTCGTGGATCACTTGCTTCTTCAATGATAGGTACGTTGGTGGAGCTCTTGTTCTATGTGTATAAGTCAGAATGCTCGAGTGTGACTGCCTTTGTGCCCCTCCAAATGGATGTGCTCACTCGAATGCGAGGAGGTTGGCACACACTCTAGCATCTCACACCTGACCTATGTCTTCGCGTTTGACCCTTAGCAAGATTTCCTCTAAAATAGGTGCATTATGATCCACATTGGCCTATTTCCTTCATACTTGGCCTCACAACCCTACCTATATAAAAGTAACATAAAAACACACATATTAGTGTAAAAACCTGAGAAAAGTAATGCTCAACATAAGGAACATTTCGCATTCATATCGCACAAGCACTTATAAAACTCCCCCACACTTAAGCTTTTGCTTGTACTCAAGCAAACATTAAAACATTCTGTGCATCAATGAAGAAAATATTGAAAGTGCTTGGCCTTAGGTTCACCGAGGCATACAAAGAAAGTGTTCTACATGTAAGGAAAATTTCAACACTAAATACGATAAAGCAATGCTCTACCTAAAAACTTGAATAAAAAAGGACAACAAACCCGAATTTTGTGTATGTGTGTGAACTCACTCAAAACAACCCAAAGTATACTCCTCAAAGTTCTAAGTACAAGGGACTTATTTATCTTTAAAAGTGACAAAAATTTTAAAAGATGGTAGTAGCTTCACACATCCTCTAAGGTAGCCCTTTCCAAAGCGTCCGCTAAGGTGGCTTTCACACTTTCGAGGTGGTAGCTCTTTCTACCCAAGTGGTAGCTTTCACTCATCCTATGAGATAGCTCTTTCTCTCATTAGGGCATAACTAGTATCAGACTTGTGAGAGTAGCTTCATACTTCATAGGTGGTAGCTCTTTCCACCCAACAAATATAAATAAACACTAAAACTATTTTGTTCCTTCTTTTCATTTTCATTTTTTCATTTTTTTTAATTTAGCAAAAGAAGTAAACCTAACTAGTCCCTTTAACATCGAACATGAGTTTCCAATAGAGTTCAGAGAGTGAGTAGTGCACTAAGTGAAAATTGGGCAAAAATTCCTAAAAATTCAAGCAAGAACTAGAGCATTAAAACATTCAATGTTAACAATTCTCCTATACTTAAGAATATAATCAATGCAACTAAGGTGAACCGCCATTGGCTATGTGAGCATATATCAATCAAGAACAATAGAAAAGATGTGCACATTATGAAACTCCCCCCCCCACACTTAAGTTATATATTGTCCTCAATGTACACATGTAAGCTCACTCAAAATATATCATTCAAAAATAGATGTGGGAGAAGCAATCAAAACAATACTCCCCTGACTCCTAGTGTTGCGTTTGATGAAGCTAATTCATTGGGAGTAGTGTTCCAACGGGTTGTGAAGTTCACACGGCCAAGTGCCGAAGCACCTTGGCCGTGCCCATGACTATCTGCACGCAAGATGACAAGACCATCTGCACGCATACACGAGGGCGTTCAGTGAAGCTCAAGAAAAACAAAAATAACTCGAGTGTATAAAAGATGAAGCAATGAAGACAACACGGTAAATGCAACATAACATAAACTCAGAAGGAAAAATCCTTTCTGAGTGAACAAGTCTAAAAACAAGAAAATAGAATAAAGTAAAATGCACGAAAATAAAAGAAAAGTCAAGTGTCGGAGTCGCTCTCGGGCTTCTATGCTGCTGCTGCTGCTGAAGTGGAAGCACATGGTGGGTCCACCGGTGCTGGAGTCGAGGATGGAGGTGCTGGAGGAACTGACGGTGCTTGAAAGGTCCTCGGCTACAGGACAAATGATGAGGCTACGTCTCGCTCTAGGATCTGCTGTAATATGTCGAAACGTACCATGAACTCTATATACTGAGTGGCCTGCGTAGCCCGAATCTCGGTAACCTCAGCTCGGACCACTCCTATAGCATTCTCGAGCCTCTCAAAGTGATCATTGGCTTGAGATGGTGAAAACATACGCACTGGGGTGATTCCTCGGCTGCTGGAGTTCCTCGGTCTCCATCGATGCTTGCTGAGGCTCCTGGCAGGCTGAGATGCTCCGGCTTCATCACCCTCATCCTCAGCTATCTCTGGGGCTGGTAGGACTAAAGCAAAGACCCCTGTCCGAACCCTGCGGACCATGCCCATCAATCGCATAGTCTCTACGCTCAGGGGAGCGGGTACACTCGTCTTCTCGGCCCCGCGAATCGAATCCAAGAGACCCATACCCAGCACTAATCTCGTAATGTAGGGGCCCGAGAAGATTGCTCCCAATCTAGCATAGTGTCCCTGGTGTCTGATGTACTCTGCCAGAATGTGCCCTAAATGAATCGGTACGCGCTTTACCATCGAGTACAAGTACAACAGCTCCTGACGGCTCAAAACACCAGTACTATCACCGCGGCCATTCACTGACCTACTCATGACGGCGTGCAAATATTTTGTATGCAGGTCGGGAAAGGCACGTGGCCTTGGACACCCCTGGCTCGTACTGACCTTGACCACATAGTACTCTGTAAGCTCTCTACGGGGTTAAGGATCTAGGATAATCAGTAGGCAACTGTGCATACTCCTCTATATCCGTGAATGCCTCCTCGTATAAGCCAAGTAGTACGAAAAACTGCGTAATGCTCAATCTATGGTGGCGTCCAAATACTCTGAACTGAATGGTGTCCAAACTATCGAAGCTCAAATACACTCTATCAAACTCGAACGAGGATAGCACCTCCAGTGCAAACTCTCAGATGGTTGGCTCTCTAATCATCAGCAACTGCCACCAACCACCTTCTGAAACTAGATCATCGATCTCATCCGCAAACTCATCTCCCTACTGAAGCTCCCGCAGTATAGTCTTGTCCAAAAATCGAGTCTGTCTGAAACGGAGTCTCGACAAACGCTCATAACGGACCTGATATTCGAGAATCGCAAATTGATAAGTGCTTGTGCGATATGAATGCGAAGTGTTCATTCCTTATGTTGAGCATTACTTTTCTCAGGTTTTTACATTAATATGTGTGTTTTTATGTTACTTTTATGCAGGTATGGTTGTGAGGCTTAGTATGAAGGAAATAGGCCAATGTGGATTATAATGCACCGATGTTGGAGGAAATCTTGCTAAGGTTCAAACGTGAAGACATAGGCCGATGTGAGATGCAAGTGTGTGTGCCAACCTCCTCGTATTCGAGTTTGGCGCATCCATTTGGAGGGGCACAAAGGAAGTCACACTCAAGGATTGCGACTTATGCACATAGAACAAGAGCTCCACCAATGTACCTATCATTGAAGAAACAAGTGATCCACGACGTGAACTCGTGCCCGTTTGCATTACTCCAATGAAAGTATGGATTCGGGAAGTTATTAAGGGCGGATAATGTAGCAGAGCACTGTAGCAACACGGTAGCAAGTAATGTAGCAGCCCTGTTCACAGCCGGCCAAGACATCAGAGAAACAGAGAATCCACACGGGCGTGTAGAAATTATCCACGCCCGTGTGGAAATTCCGCACGGGCGCATGTAGCATCCACGCCCATGGAGTGGCCCAATTCCGGCCCTATTTAAAGCCGATTCAGCACCGATTTTGGTATTCTTTTCTCTGACTTTTCCCCAACTTGCTATAGAGCTTCGGCTAGGGTTTTGAGGGGTATTGGCTAGGGTTTTGGAGAGGTTCTACGGCTCCGACATCACGCGTCATTTGGAAGAAGGTTATTGGGAGAGCTTTCATCGGCATCGATCCGGCGAGGTGTATCCTAGGTTGGACAAAGGATCCCTTATGACGAGTAGAGGACTCTCCACAAGACCATCGGCACGATCATTGAGGGCGTTTCTTTATGGATTCATTGCTTTTACATTCGATTTCTTTGACTGTACTTAGCTCCATGGAGAGCTAAACCCCTAGTGGGTACTTGGGTGATTGTGAACCCTAGGATGTATTCGTTTCATTGAACTTCTTTATTATGCTTTCAATAAATTGATGTTTATTTTGAGTTCCAACCTTGAATGCTTGATTGTATGAACATTTCCCCTAGAGTGACACTAGGGTTGAGAGTTCTTATTGGTAACCTTGTGAGTGAGTGACACACCATGAGCGTTAGACAAAGCTAGGTTGTAGAGGGTTGAGAGGGTGAGTCGAGAGGTACAGGAGCGTCCCCTTTCCCCTCCGACGTGATAGATTCTACCTACGTTCCTTGAGTTCTTTGCAGCCATAATAGAGTGAATGGTCTAAGGGATGAACCTCCGCTGGGGCCTAGTTGCGCGTGCAATGGAGTGAAGCGTTAAGGGGATCTTAGTATCTAGGGCTTAATTGTGGCTAGGGACCTTCCGCCTGGACCAAAAGGTTAGGTCTATAATTAGGAAGTGATTTATCACTTGGAATCCCTAGAGCTCATTGCAACTTTATTCGAGTGGGAGATGGAGAGGTTATTTAATCTCTCCTCCGGGACATGAATAGAGTTAGTCAAAGTTGACCTTAGATTTGGGACTATGTATGTAAGGATTTCCACGACTCACCATTGCATTTATTAGGAAGCATAATAGAGAGTTCTTGCACTTGAAGCAATTATCCTAGGTGAAGCATCATCTGAGTACCCCATAATTTTGCTCTCTTACTTATTTCTTTTAATTGTTGAGAATTGAATCATTATCACACTTATCATTGTTGATACTCCACATAGCTAAGAATCGAATTAAGTGTCTTTACTCCCTACTCCCAGTGGATTCGACCCCGCTCACCCGGGATTATTACTTCGAGAAACCCATGCACTTGCGGGATATACGCAAGGGGACCTTGTCAAGTTTTTGGAGCTGTTGCCGGGGAGCTAGGCATTTAGAGATACTTTGCACTTTGTTTTCTTAGCTATTTCACCACACATTCTAATTCATATCTTTTTATTCTATCATCGTTCTGATTGTCTTTTTCTTTATTTTTGGTGCAGCTCCAGGTTATGACCCGAGGGAATCTATCAATATTGATTGAAGGAGACCCTGAGCTTGAATGTACACTTTGAAGAAAAGGGAAAGAACCTGTTCAAGAACAGCATAATCCAGCTGATTTGGAAGCAGAAGGATCTGAAAACATGATAGAACAAAATGAGCAACAACGAACACTATCTGATTAGTCCAGACCTTCAGTGTTGGTGATACAATCGAGTATTGTGTGTCCCCCATTTACAGCTCAGAACTTCGAGCTAAAGCCGACATTCATCCATATGCTGCAGCAATCCTCACAATTCAACGGTTTGGCCGATGAGGATCCAAACAGTCACATAGAGAGCTTCCTCGAGATGTGTGACATGCTGAACATAAATGGTGTGACGGATGATGCCATCAAATTGAGAGCCTTCCCATTTTCCTTAAAGGGGAGAGCAAAGCAGTGGCTACACTCATTACCTAGAGCATCAATCACTAAATGGTAGGAGATGGTAGAAGCTTTTCTAGCCCGTTATTTCCCTATCAGAAAATCAGCAAAGCTTAGAAATGAGATCTTATCCTTTGTGCAGTTGGAATTGGAGTATCTATTTGAGACATGGGAAAGGTTCAAGGAACTCCTGCGAAAGTGTCCGCAACACGGATTCCCGGAGTGGATGATTGTTCAAACCTTCTACAATGGTTTGAACCCGAGTACAAGGCAACTCTTGGATGCGGGGGTAGGAGGTACCTTAGGTAGCAAGACCCCCGATGAGGCTCGTTAATTGATTGAGGAAATGGGGTTAAATAGCTACCAGTGGAACGCTAGGGAGAAGAAAAAGATGGGCGGTCTCCATGAAATTGATGCGGTAACTTCATTGGTGGCCCAAGTGGAGAGTTTGAGTAAGAAGCTAGATCTTATAGCTTCGAATAGAGTTGCGGCCGTAACCAATTGCACCGGTTGTGGTTGAGGACATGCTCCCTCCGATTACCCAATCGTCATTGGTGATGTTTCTTCAATTGAGAAAGTTTGCTTTGTAGGTAATGGAATGAGACCTCAAGGGAATCCATACAGCAACACCTACAATTCATGTTAGAAGAATCATCCCAACTTTTCATGGAGTAATCAAGGACCACAGAAGACCATGGGGCCATCGGGTTTCCAACAACAACAAGAAGCCCCTCAAGTGGAAAATAGAATTTCAGGCTTGGAAACCCGAATGACGGATTTGGAGAAGCACTTGGCTAGATTTGTTCAATCGGCAAATACATGGTTTGAATCAGTCGAGGCTACACTTCGTAATTACACCGCCTCCTTGCACAACCTTGAAAATTAAGTGGGGCAAATTGCGAAGTCTCTCTCTGAAAGGCCACATGGAAGTTTACCAAGCAACACGGAAACCAACCCTAGAGAACATGTGAAGGCGATCACTTTGAGAAGTGGTCGTCAGGTTGAAGGGAGGCTTCTGAGTGAGAAGCCGAAAGAACACGCACCCGAGGTTGTAGAGGTTGAGGAGGGGATGAACAAGGGGATGAACAGTATAAGAAGTTCCTGAGTTTGTTCAAGCAACTCCACATCAACATTCCTTTTGTTGAGGCATTGGCTCAAATGCCTAAGTATGCGAAGTTCCTAAAAGACCAATTGACCAACAAGAGGAAATTGGAGGAGAGTGCTTCAGTGGTGCTTGATGCTTCATGCTCGGCGGTGTTGCAAAAGAACATGCCAAACAAGAAGAATGACCCGGGAAGCTTCATCATTCCTTGTAACATCGACAACTTAGGTGAGGAAATGGCATTGGCGGATTCAGGGGCGAGCATCAACATCATGCCATATACTTTCTTCCAAAAGCTAGGCTTGGGTGAGCCTAGGCCTACTCGGATGACTTTACAATTGGCGGACCGAACGGTGCAACATCTGAGAGGCATCATTGAAGACGTGCTTGTCATTTTTCCGGTTGACTTTGTAGTGCTAGATGTCGATGAGGATGCAGATGTACCCTTGATACTTGGGAGACCGTTCTTCTGGACTTCCAAAGCATTGATTGACATGGACGGCGGGGAGCTCACATTGAGAATTGGAGACGATAAGCTCACATACTGGCTTGCTGAAGCCATGCGACATTCTCTCGATTTTGATGATACTCTATACTTTCTTGACACTACTGATGAAATTGTTGATGAATATATGCAGAAAATGTTCAACCCGGATGCATATGAAGGATTGTTCGACCAAGAGGAGAGCAATGAAGAAGTAAAGATGCTTGGTTCGACTGAAGAAGTAACATTTACCCCGGGGATCTTGAAGAAGGTGCTCGGGAAAATGAATAGGGCTCGGAGACGCCACCGAAAATGCTCCAAGATTGTTGGAGACGTACATGAGCCAAGGAAGCTCGAGAGTACACCCTCTATCCTCAAGAGACTTTGCTCATCATGCTTTCAACCCATGGGTAAGCGGGCAACCTTCATTTATGAACCCCCATGAGGTAAGAAAGATACGTCAAGCTTAGTGACATTAAACAAGCGCTTCTTGGGAGGCAACCCAAGTGTTTATTGTTTTCTTACTTTTTAGTTTAGTTTGTTACATGAATAAACAGTTAAGTGTTGGTGTTTTAATGTTTAGATGTTTGTGCTGCAATTTTATTGTGGGTTTTTCAAATTCATCATGTATTTTATGAAGAATTGGCGAAGGTTGGTTGTTTGAGTTCTATTTCATGTTTTTATCAGGTAAATTTTGCATAATAGGGCAGGCTCTGAGTGTGTAAACATGTTCAGAATTTTTCTGCAGAGCCTGCAGGTTTTTTCTAAGTCATCCAGAGAAAACACACGGGCGTGTGAAATTTTCGCACGCCCATGGATGTGTACTGTGAGCTCATCCAGAGAGGGCACAGGGGCGTGCGACTGCCCCTGTGGACGACCATGCGCATCTGAGTAGGCCTAGGCTCACCCAAGCATAGCTTTTGAAAGAAGGTGTATGGCATAACGTTGATACTGGCCCCTGAGTCCGCCAATGCCATTTCCTCACCTTGATTGCCAATATTACAAGGAATGATGAAGCTTCCCGGGTCTTTCTTCTTGTTGGGTATGTTCTTTTGCAATACTGCCGAGCATGAAGCATCTAAAATTACTGAAGCACTTTCCTCCAACTTCCTCTTATTAGTCAACAAGTCTTTCAAGAACTTCGCATACTTAGGCATTTGGGCCAATGCCTTAACAAAAGGAATATTGATATGGAGTTGCTTGAACAAACTCAGGAACTTCTTGTACTGTTCATCCCCTTGGTCATTTTTCAATCTAGAGGGATAAGGGATTCTTGGCTTGAAAGGTGGGGGTGCCACCTCTTTCTCTTTACTTGTTCCTTCTTCTACCTCTATAACCTCGAGTGTGTGTTCTTTTAGATTCTCACTCGGAAGCCCACCTTCAACCTCATGACCACTTCTCAAAGTGATCGCCTTCATGTGCTCTCTAGGGTTGGTCTCTGTATTGCTCGGCTAGCTTCCATGTGGCCTTTCAGAGAAAGACTTCGCAATTTGCCCCACCTGATTTTCAAGGTTATCCAAAGAGGCAGTTTGGTTGCGAAGTGTAGCCTCGACTGATTCAAACCTTGTATTTGCAGATTGCACAAATCTAGTCAAGTGCTTCTCTAACTCATTCATTCGGGTTTCCAAACCTGAGACTCTATTTTCAACCTTAATAGCTTCCTGAATCCATACTTTCATCGAGGTAACGCAAACGGGCACACGTTCATGTCGTGGATCACCTTCTTCTTCAATGATAGACAAGTTGGTGGAGCTCTTGTTATATGTGCATAAGTCAGAATGCTCGAGTGTGATTGCCCTTATGCCCCTCCAAATGGATGTGCCAACTAGAATACGAGGAGGTTGGCATACACTCTAGCATCTCACACCCGACCTATGTCTTCGCGTTTGAACCTTAGCAAGATTTCCTCCAAAATCGGTGCATTACGATCCACATTGGCTTTAGGTTCTTGGCCTTAGGTTCACCAAAGTGTACAGAGAGAGCATTCTACAGGTAAGGGAAATTTCAACATTAAATACAAAAAATCAAAGCTCTAGCTAAAAACTTGAACCAAAAAGGACAACAAACCCGAAATCGTGTACGTGTGTGAACTCACTCAAAACAACACAAGGTATACTCCTCAAAGTTCTAAGTACAAGGGACTTATTTATCTACAAAAGTGACAACAATTTCAAAATGGCAGTAGCTTCACACATCCTCTAAGGTAGCCCTTTCCAAAGCGGCCGCTAAGGTGGCTTTCACACTTTCGAGGTGATAGATCTATCTACTCGGAGTTGTAGCTTTCACTCATCCTATGAGATAGCTCTTTCTCTCATTAGGGCATAGCTAGTATCCGACTTATGAGAGTAGCTTCATACTTCATAGGTGGTAGCTCTTTCCACCCAACAATCACAAATAAACAATAAAACTATTTTGTTCCTTCTTTTCATTTTTTTTCGAATTTAACACAAGAAACAACTATAACTAGTCCTTTAACATCAAATTTGAGTTTACAAAAGAGTCTAATAAGTGAGTAGTGTAACAAGTATAAATCGGGCAAAAATTCCTAGACATTCAAGCAAAACTAGAGCATGAAAATATTCAATGTTAAAAATTCTCCTAAACTCAAGAATACAATCAATGTAACTAGGGTGAACCACCATTGGCTATGTGAGCATATATCAATCAAGAACAATAGAAAAGATGTGTGCACTGTGGAACTTCCCCCCACACTTAAGTTGTACATTGTCCCCAATGTACACATGCAAGCTCACTCAAAATATATTTCATTCAAAAATAGATGTGGGAGAAGCAATCAAAATAATACTCCCCTGACTCCGAGTGTCACATTTGATGGAGCTAAGTCCTTGGGAGTAATGTTCTGACGGGGTGTGAAGCTCACACGGCCAAGTGCCGAAGCACCTTGGCCGTGCCCATGACTAAGTCTCAATTCCCATGATGATAAGACCATCAGCATGCATACACGAGGGGGTTCAGTGAAGCTCAATAAAAATAAAATATCTCGAGTCTATAAAAAGATAGACAATGAATACTACCCGAGATGCAAAATGAAAATAAACACAGAAGGAGAATCCTTTCTGAGTGAACAAGTCTAAAATGAAATGCATAAAAGTAAAAGAAATAAAAATCAGGTGTCGGCGTCGTCCTCTGGCTCAACTGCTGGTGGTGCTAAATCGAAGGGTGCTGGCGGAAGTGGTGAGGAAGATGCCGGAGAAGGTGGTGGTGGGACCAGTGGCCTGCCCATCAGTAGCGGCTATATCATGTCGAAACGGTCTAATATCTCAGTGTACTGCACTGCCTGGGTAGCTCGGAGCTCCGCTACCTTGGTTTGAATCTCTCCCACATCGCTCTTGAGCCTCTCAATACGGTCATAAGCTCGAGGACCCTGTGCTACGAGGGGTTCTAAAATCTGTCGCGAACCCTCTGGAGTATCGCCTCTGCTCCTGGCGGTCTCTGGGGCAGCTGTAGCAATAATATAGACCCCTGGCCCACATCTCCGTACTGACCCCATCATCCTAATCGTCTCAAACGCAAGAGGGGTAGGCACAAATGTCCTCTCAACAGCACGTAAAGCATCCCCCAAACCCATTCCCAAGATGAGCCTGGTGATGTAAGGGCCAGCAAATAATAAGCCCACTCTCGAAGACTGACCCTGGTACTTCAGAATATCCGCTAATATGCACCCCAAGTGAATTGGCACATTGCGGGCCATGGAGTATAAAAAGAGCAAATCTTGCCTGGTCAGAGCAGCTGTGTTATCAGCTCGACCTGACACAGACCTGCTGATAACCGCGTGCAAATACCTGTAGCTCAACTGTGATAGGTTAGTGGCCTTCAACATCCCTGGTTCATACTCCCCATGGCCACACAGAATCCTATACACATGATGTGGAGTCACTGATACTAGAAAATCCGCAGGTAACTGTCCATACTGCACTGTACCTGTATACATGACATCGTACAGGCCCATCCGAATCGAAACCTCAGTGACACTCATGGAAAATGGATGTCCGAATGCCCGAAACTGTATAGCCTCCGTAGTGTCAAATCTCCCATGCATCAGATGAAACTCAAAAGATGCTAAAACCTCAAGCGTCCATGCGTGGTAAGCTGGCTCACTGATCGTCAGTAGTCTCCTCCAGCTTCCTACTACTAGCATCTCATCAATCTCATCAGCTAGCTCGTCACCCCGCTGAATATATCTTAGCACTTGCAAATCCACAAAACGAGTCTGACCAAAACGAAGTGCTGAAAGTTTCTCAAATCGAGTCTGATGCTCGGGATTTGAGAAATCCATGTGTATTGGCTCGGGTGGTGACAAGGTCCCCTTGCATATATCCCACAAGTGCATGGGTTTGTCGAAGTAATAATCCCGGGTGAGCGGGGTCAAATCCACAGGGAGTAGGACTAAAAACACTTAATTTGATTCTTAGCTATGTGAAAGATCAGTGATAAGGAGTGTGATAATGATTCAATTCTCAACAATAAAAGCAACAAGAAAGAGAGCAAAAGTAAAGAAGGGGGGTAAAGCAATCGATAGAGATGGGGTACCCAGATAATGCTCCACCTAGGATAATTGTTTCAAGTGCTATAACCCTCTATTAAGTTTTCTAATTAATGTAATTGTGAGTCATGGAAATCCTTAATTACATAGTCCCAAATATAAGGTCAACTATGCCTAACTCTATACATGTCCCAGAGGAGAAATCGATAAATCTCAACACCTCGCACTCGTATAGAGTTGCAATGAGTTCTAGGGATTCCAAGTGATAAATCTCTTCCTTAATATAGACCTAACCCTTTGGTCCAGGTGGAAGGTCCCTCACCACAATTAAGCCCTAGATACTAAGATCACCTCAACGCTTCACTCCGTTGCACGTGCAACTAAGCCCCAGCGGAAGTTCATCCCTTAGACCATTCACTCTATTATGACCGCAAAGAACTCGAGGAACGGAGGTAGAATCTATCATGCCGGAGGGGAAAGGGGACGCTCCTGTACCTCTCGACTCACCCTCTCAACCCTCTCCAACCTAGCTTTGTCTAACGCTCGTGTTGTGTCACTCACTCACAAGGTTACCAACAAGAACTCTCAACCCTAGTGTCACTCTAGGAGAAACGTTCATACAATCAAGCATTCAAGTTTGGAACTCACAATAAACATCAATTTATTGAAAATATAATAAAGAGGTTCAAAGAAACAAATACATCCAAGGGTTCACAATACCCGAGTATCCATTAGTGATTTAGCTCTCCATGGAGCTAAGTTCAATCAAAGAAATAGAATGTAAAAGCAATGAATCCATAAAGAAACCCCCTCGATGGTCGTGTCGATGGACTTGTGGAGAGTCCTCTACTCGTCGCAAGGGATCCTTTGTCCGGCCTAGGATACACCTAGCCGGATCGGTGCCGACGAAAGCTCTCCCAATAACCTTCTTCCAAATGACGCGCGATGTCGGAGCCATAGAACCTCTCCAAAAACCTAGCCAATACCCCTCGAAACCCTAGCCGAAGCCCTCTCTCAAGTTGGGGAAAAGATGGAGAAAAGAATACCAAAATCGAGGCTGAATCGTCTTTAAATAGGGATGGAATCGGGCGACTACACGGGCGTGGATGCTCCACACGCCCATATAGAATTTCCACACGGGCGTGGATAATTTCCACACGCCCATGTGGATTCTCTATTTCTCTGGTTTCTCGGCCGGCTGTGAACAGTGCTGCTACAATATATACTATAATGTTGCTGCATTGCTCTGCTATAGTATTTGACCTGAATAACTTCCCAATTTCATACTTTCATCGGGTAACGCAACAGGCACACGATCACGTCGTGGATCACTTGCTTCTTCAATGATAGACAAGTTGGTGGAGCTCTTGTTCTATATGCATAAGTCAGAATGCTCGAGTGTGATTGCCCTTGTGCTCCACCAAATAGATGTGCCAACTAGAATACGAGGAGGTTGGCACACACTCTAGCACCTCACACCTGACCTATGTCTTCACGTTTGAACCTTAGCAAGATTTTCTCCAAAATCGGTGCATTGTGATCCACATTGGCCTATTTCCTTCATAAGGAATGAACGCTTCGTATTCGTATTCCGTCACAACCCTACCTGCATAAGAGTAACATAAAAAACACACATATTAGTGTAAAAACCCGAGAAAATTAATGCTCAACATAAGGAATGAACGCTTCGTATTCGTATCGCACAAGCACTTATCAAACTCCCCCACACTTAAGCTTTTGCTTGTCCTCAAGCAAAAATTAAAAACGTTATGTGCATCAATGAAGAAGATATTAGAAGTGCTTGGCCTTAGGTTCACCAAAGTATACAAAGAGAGCATTCTACAAGTAAGGGAAATTCCAACACTAAATACGTAAAATCAATGCTCTAGCTAAAAACTTGAATCAAAAAGGAAACAAAACCCGAAATCGTGTACATGTGTGAACTCACTCAAAAACAACCCAAGGTATACTCCTCAAAGTTCTAAGTATAAGGGACTTATTTATCTACAAAAGTGACAACAATTTCAAAGATGGTAGTAGCTTCACACATCCTCTAAGGTAGCCCTTTCCAAAGCGGCCGCTAAGGTTGCTTTCACACTTTTGAGGTGATAGCTCTTTATACCGGAGTTGTAGCTTTCACACATCCTATGAGATAGCACTTTCTCTCATTAGGTTATAGCTAGTATCTGACTTATGAGAGTAGCTTCATACTACATAAGTGGTAGCTCTTTCCACCCAACAAGCACAAATAAATAATAAAACTATTTTGTTCTTTCTTTTCATTTTCCATTTTTTTTTGTTACAAGAAAATAAACCTAACTAGTCCCTTTAACATTGAACATGAGTTTCCAATAGAGTTCAAAGAGTGAATAGTGCACTAAGTATAAATCGGGCAAAAAATTCATAAAAATTCAAGCAAGAACTAGAGCATGAAAACATTCAATGTTAGAAATTCTCCTAAACTCAAGAATACAATCATTGCAACTAAGGTGAACCGCCATTGGCTATGTAAGCATATATCAATCAAGAACAATAGAAAAGATGTGTGCACTATGAAACTCCCCCACACATAAGTTGTACATTGTCCCCAATGTACACATTAAAGCTCACTCAAAATATAAATCATTCAAAAGCAAATGGGGAGAAGCAATCAAAACAATACTCCCCTGACTCCTAGTGTGACATTTGATGAAGCTAGTTCGTTGGGAGTAGGGTTCCAACGGGTTGTGAAGCCTACAAGGCCAAGTACCTCAGTACCTTGGCTGTGCCCATGACTAAGTCTCTATTCCCAAGAAGACAAGACCATCTGCACGCATACACGAGGGCGGGTCAGTGAAGCTCAATAAAATAAAAACAACTCGAGTATACAAAAGATAGAGCAATGAATGCAGCTCGAGACCACAAAATAAAAATAAACTCAGAAGGAAAATCCTTTATAAGTATACCAATCCAAAATAAAATGCAGAAAATAAAATGCAAAAAACAAGAACAAAGAAGGTAAAGACGCCTCAAGTGTCAGTGTCAATAGCTAGTACATCTGTTTCTGTTGCTGGTGAAGATGACGCTAGTGCTGCAAAATAAATGAAGATTGGCAAAGAAAAGAGAAAGAGAAGCTTACCGACAAAATGAGAATTAAAGACTAGAAAACGGCCGGAAAACTCAATTAACAACCCTCTAAAACGACGGTGAGAGGTCAAGAGAGAGCAAGGATGTGTTCTCAAACGTATGAGGCTGAAAAGATGAAGAAACTCGAAAAGATTTTAAAGAAAACCTGCGGTTCTAGCATATCTATAAATCCACACGGGTGTGTGGGAATTACCCACGCCCGTGTGCCCGACCCACAGGGGCAGACTCACACCCCTGTGGACTCTCCATGCAACCGAGAAAATTCTCTAAGACCCACGCCCGTGCGAAAATTCCACACGGGCGTGGATATTCACAAGCCCAACTCACAAGGGCAAACTCACGCCCTTGTGTCTTCTCAGGATGGAGAGATTCTCTGCATAGATTCACACGGGCATGCGAAAATTACCCACGCAAGTGTGTGGTTCACAAGGTCACCCACAGGGGCGAGTCCACGCCCCTGTGTGCTCTCGGATTAAACCGCCCAACTCTGCAGGAATTCACACGCCCGTGCGGAAATTACCCACGGGCTTGTGACAGTCGCATGGTTGTTCACAGGGGCAGTCGCACGCCCCTGTGCCTTCTCTGGATGAGCTCGTAGTGCAAACCCACGGGCTTGCGGAAATTCCACACACCCTTGTGTTTTTTTCTGGATGCCTTAGAAAATTCTGCAGGCTCTGCAGAAATTTTTTGAACATGTTTACACACTCAGAGACTGCCCTAATATGTAAATTTTACCAGTGAAAAACATGTGAAATAGCTCAAACGACCAAAACTTCACCAAAACACATGAAAGCACAAGATAACACCAACGGCTCATAAGAAAAGCATAGCAATGGCCTATAAGAATCAAAACACCAACACTCAAGCTCTTATTCATGCAAACACTAAACTAAAAACTAGGAAAATGGTAATTGCTTGGGTTGCCTCCCAAGAAGCGCTTGTTTTACGTCACTAAGATTGACGTACCTCTTCTTTACCTTATGGAGGCTTGAAAAGAGTATGTTCCTCCCGACTAGCTATTGCATAGCTACTTCCCTTAAACCAAAAATTTGCTTGCCGGGGTGGAATATTTGTTGGAGAGTCCAACCATCTTACCTTTGGCCTCCAAGGAAACAATTTGAATTGGGAATTGTCCAAGCTTAGCTTAGGTAAATCATTGGATGGTTTCAATCTCCTACCCACATCTTCTCCCAAACCCAAAATCTCTTTCTTGCAATTTATGAATTGATCAATCCCAAAGAGTAGTGCTTGTTCCATTACCTTAGGATTTACTTCTTCTTGTGTATTTTCATCTTGAAAAGAACATGACACTAGCAAATCCCCTTGAAAATTTTCTCGTTCACAAGCACAATCTTCATTCACACTGTCCAAAATTTTAAAATGGTATTCAGCTTCTCCCTTTTCATTTTTTACACCAATGTACTCAATTTGCCCAACTTCTTCATTGTCGTTCACTACCACATCATCTCTACAAGGAACTTGAATTGCTTGCTCAAATGCTTGTTGTTTCTTGGAGAGTGTGTCAAGTATCCCTCCTAATTGATGCTCAAGGTTTTTAAAGGAGGCTTCATGACATCTTAGTGTGGTCTCCATATTTTGGACGTAGACATCGGATGCTTCAATGAAGTTACCTAATACTCTTTGCAACTGAAGTGCATCCTCTCCGAGTATCTCACCCATTTGACATTCCTCTTGAGGTGCCTCCCAATGTTGTTCACCATTATCCCATAATATGTTTGGGTAACCCACTTCAATTGGATGATATGCGTTGTAACATGGAATGTTCTGTTGTTATGAAGAAAAAATTCTATCAACTTTTTTTCACTCGGAGCTTCAACTCTGCAAATGTAGAGCAATGAGCTGGGTCAATCATCATTTAAAAATCCTTGCAAGAAAAAAAGTAAGACATGACAAAAAGAAAAACAAATGAGAATGATGGAAGAATAAGAAAGTGTGAAATAATAGAACAAATCGGAATGGTGACGAGAGAAGAGATGTGAAATAGAATGAAGGGTAAATAGCTAAGAAAAACAAAGTGCAAAAGTATCTCTAAATGCCTATTCCCGCAACGGCGCCAAAAAACTTGCCAAGGTCCCCTTGCATATATCCCGCAAGTGCACGGGTTTGTCGAAGTAATAATCCCGGATGAGCGGGGTCAAATCCGCAGGGAGTAGGGAGTAAAAACACTTAATTTGATTCTTAGCTATGTGAAAGATCAGTGATAAGGAGTGTGATAATGATTCAATTCACAACAATAAAAGCAACAAGAAAGAGAGCAAAAGTAAAGAAGGGGGGTAAGGCAATCGAAAGAGATGGGGTACCCGGATAATGCTCCGCCTAGGATAATTGTTTCAAGTGCAAGAACCCTCTATTATGTTTCCTAATCAATGCAATTGTCAGTCGTGGAAATCCTTAATTACATAGTCCCAAATCTAAGGTCAACTATGCCTAACTCTACACATGTCCCGGAGGAGAAATCGAACAATCTCAACACGTCGCACTCGCATAGAGTTGCAATGAGTTCTAGGGATTCCAAGTGATAAATCTCTTCCTTAATATAGACCTAACCCTTTGGTCCAGGTGGAAGGTCCCTAACCACAATTAAGACCTAGATACTAAGATCACCTCAACGCTTCACTCCGTTGCACGTGCAACTAAGCCCCAGCGGAAGTTCATCCCTTAGACCATTCACTCTATTTTGACCGCAAAGAACTCGAGGAACAGAGATAGAATCTATCAGGCCAGAAGAGAAAGGGGACACTGCTGTACCTCTCGACTCACCCTCTCAACCCTCTCAACCCTCTCCAACCTAGCTCTGTCTAACGCTCGTGGTGTGTCACTCACTCACAAGGTTACCAACAAGAACTCTCAACCCTAGTGTCACTCTAGGGGAAACGTTCATACAATCAAGCATTCAAGGTTGAAACTCACAATAAACATCAATTTATTGAAAACAAAATCAAGAGGTTCAAAGAAACAAATACATCCTAGGGTTCACAATACCCGAGTACCCACTAGGGGTTTAGTTCTCCATGGAGCTAGGTACAATCAAAGAAATAGAATGTAAAAGCAATGAATCCATAAAGAAACCCCCTCGATGGTCGTGTCGATGGCCTTATGGAGAGTCCTCTACTCGTCGTAAGGGATCCTTTGTCCGGCCTAGGATACACCTCGCCGAATCGGTGCCGACGAAAGCTCTCCAAATAACCTTCTTCCAAATGACGCGTGATGTCGGAGCCATAGAACCTCTCCAAAAACCTAGCCAATACCCCTCGAAACCCTAGCCGAAGCCCTCTCGCAAGTTGGGGAAAAGATGGAGAAAAGAATACTTAAATCGGGGCTAAATCGGCTTTCAATAGGGCTGGAATCGAGCGACTACATGGGCGTGGATGCACCACGCGCCAGTGCAGAATTTCCACACGGGCGTGGATAATTTCCACACGCCCGTGTGGATTCTCTGGTTTCTCAGCCGACTGTAAACAGTACTGCTACAGTATATCCTATGATGTTGCTATAGTATTCGACCTGAATAGCTTCACAATTCTATACTTTCATCGGGGTAACGCAAACGGGCACACGTTCACGTCGTGGATCACTAGCTTCTTCAATGGTGTACATGTTGGCGAAACTCTTGTTCTATGTGCATAAGTCGGAGTGCTCGAGTGTGACTGTATTTGTGCCCCTCCAAATTGATGTGCCAACTCGAACACAAGGAGGTTGGCACACACTCTAGCATCTCACATCAACCTATGTCATCGTGTTTGAACCTTAGCAAGATTTCCTCCAAAATCGGTGCATTGTGATCCATATTGGCCTATTTCCTTCATACTCGGCCTCACAACCCTTCCTGCATAAGAGTAACATAAAAAACACACATATTAGTGTAAAAGCCCGAGAAAAGTAATGCTCAACATATGGAATGAACGCTTTGCATTCGTATCGCACAAGCACTTATCAAACTCCCCCACACTTAAGATTTTGCTTGTCCTCAAGCAAAAATTAAAAACGTTATGTGCATCAATGAAGAAGATATTGGAAGTGCTTGGCCTTAAGTTCACCAAAGTATACAAAGAGAGCATTCTACAAGTAAGGGAAATTCCAGCACTAAATACGAAAAATCAATGCTCTTGTTAAAAACTTGAATAAAAAAGGAAACAAAACCCGAAATCGTGTATGTGTGTGAACTCACTCAAAAACAACCCAAGGTATACTCCTCAAAGTTCTAAGTACAAGGGACTTATTTATCTACAAAAGTGACAACAATTTCAAAGATGGTAGTAGCTTCACACATCCTCTAAGGTAGCCCTTTCCAAAGTGGCCGCTAAGGTGGCTTTCACACTTCCGAGGTGGTAGCTCTTTATACCGGAGTGGTACCTTTCACTCATCCTATGAGATAGCTCTTTCTCTCATTAGGGCATAGCTAGTATCCGACTTATGAGAGTAGCTTCATACTACATTAGTGGTAGCTCTTTCCACCCAACAAGCACAAATAAATAATAAAATTATTTTGTTCTTTCATTTTGTTTTCCATTTTTTTTAGCACAAGAAAATAAACCTAACTAGTCCCTTTAACATTGAACACGAGTTTCCAATAGAGTTCAAAGAGTGAGTAGTGCACTAAGTATAAATCGGGCAAAAAATTCCTAAAAATTCAAGCAAGAACTAGAGCATGAAAACATTCAATGTTAGAAATTATCCTAAACTCAAGAATACAATCATTGCAACTAAGGTTAACCACCATTGGCTATGTGAGCATATATCAATCAAGAACAATAGAAAAGATATGTGCACTATGAAACTCCCTCCCACAGTTAAGTTGTACATTGTCCCCAATGTACACATTCAAGCTCACTCAAAATATAAATCATTCAAAAGAAAATGTGGGAGAAGCAATCAAAACAATACTCCCCTGACTCCTAGTGTGACGTTTGATGAAGCTAGTTCGTTGGGAGTAGGGTTCCAACGGGTTGTGAAGCTTACATGGCCAAGTACCTCAGTACCTTGGCCGTGCCCATGACTAAGTCTCTATTCCCAAGAAGACAAGACCATATGCACGCATACACGAGGGGGGGTCAGTGAAGCTCAATAAAATAAAAACAACTCGAGTATACAAAAGATATAGCAATGAATACAACTCGAGACCACAAAATGAAAATAAACTCAGAAGAAAAATCCTTTCTGAGTATACCAATCCAAAATAAAATGCAGAAAATAAAATGCGAAAAATAAGAACAAAGAAGGCAAAGACGCCTCAAGGTGAAGACATTTAATCCACGAAAAACAAGAGTTGGCGAAGAAAAAAGGTTAACGATAAAATAAATGCAAAAACTCTGAAAATCGGCACGATATGAGACAAAAAATCCTCCAAAACAATTGTGATCGGTCGAGAAGACGGTCAGAAGTAGTTTTTAGGCGACTGGAGATGAGGAATGAGATGGTTCACAAGGTTTTTAAGGAAAAAAATCGTGTCTCTTTGAATTCTGTGCATTCACACGGGCGTGTGGAAATTGCCCACGCCCGTGCGCCCCATTACAAGAGAGCCACAGGGGCGCTCACACGCCCCTGTGCGCTCTCTGGAAAACACTCCTTCAACTCTGACTGCTCTCGCACGGGCGTGCGAAAAATACCCACGCCCATGTGCCCGACCCACAGGGGCAGCCGCACTCCCCTGTGGCTTTCCTGGACATCCGAGAAAAATCCCAAGTGTTCTACACGCCCGTGCGGAAATTCGGTATGGGCGTGGACATTCACATGCCCAACTCACAAGGGCAGCAACATGCCCCTGTGCCTTCTCAGGATGGAGAGAACTCCTCTGCAGGGTTTCGCACGGGCGTGTGGAAATTACCCACGCTCGTGCGGTTTTCACAAGGTCGCCCACAGGGGTGAGTTGATTGCTTAACCACAAGTGTACGGGATCGCCAAGTAATACCTCGCGTGAAGACGCGAGGATCGTATTCCACGGGGCTAAGTATGTCCTATTACTCCTTCTCGAGCTATTATCTAGCCTAAGATCTCAAATGATGGATTTTTACTCTACTAAAGCAATTAAAACTAAAATGAGATTATGACCAAATTAGAAAGAACAAGCAATGGGCAAGCAAGAAATACAATATAATGTAAAGGCCTATGGATGTGGATCCCCTTGAGGGGTTATCATGCAACATGGATGATGATTTAAAGATGCAAGGGTAAAATGGACCATGAGATTCCAAGTTTAGAACAACCCCAATTTCTCGTTGATTGAACCCTAATCCCATACGAACATATATAGGAATTTCTCCCAAATCTACATCCCTACGATTGCATTAAGTATGAGGAAATCTCGCTTAGGAATAAACCTACTCTTCTTCGGATTAAACCTACATGGAGGGCTACCAAACACCCAATTTCTCGGCGTGATGATACAAGTATCCCCTTCTAATCCATTCATTATCTAATACATGCGAGCAAGTCACATCTACATGCATCACTCATAAAAGAGCTACGGATTTCTCCTTAATGTAGCACTTAGCATGAAAACAATGGATTAGATATCAAAATTACCCAAGCATAGAATTAACAAGTAATCATCCAAAATACATGATAAAACCCCCCCAAGGTTCACCAACACCCAGTGGCCTTGGGGGTCTAGTGTGTCATCATCCACAACAAGTAACGTAATCAAGTAAAACACACAAGAAAAGCATGAGTGACACTCCCTAGATGAAATGGTGTAGGAGGAGGTAGAATGTATGCCGAATGATGCTTCCCTCACCAAAGGAATGCTGAATGACGCTTCCTCTAGCCGCGGGTCTCCTTCCTTCAAAGCGTGGTAGATCTCCCCTTTGAATGATGTTGCTTCTTGCCTTGAGAGTCTTGGACATTGGGCTTGGATGATCTTCTAGCTTCCTTGCCCTTCTTCTCCTCCCCAAGGTCGCCCAAAAACCTCTCAAGTGTCTCCCCAAAATCGGCAAAGAAAAGGTCTAGAAAAAGCCTAGCTGAAAAAGTCCCCCATATCTGCCCTAAAAGTTGGTATTTATACCCCCCCGAGGGATACGGGTCGTATGGGGGTCGTATGAGGGTCGTATGGCACCCAAAAACCCTAGATTCGCGATCCATATGCGGTACATACGGCCCCCATACTGGGTAGTATGGAAATCTGGGCAGACACTTAAAAACAATCCGCTGCAACAGTGCATACGGCCCCCATACTGGGTAGTATGAAATTCTTGTTTTCTTCTCTTTTTGCCCAGATGATATCTTAATGTTCTCCATGGCTTCCTTATGCCCTACAAAGCAAATAGTAGATGATTAAGCATAAAACGGGCATCAAACCTTACAAAATACATGCAAAGTGAGTACGATAAATATATGAAAACACCTACATTTAGACACTTATCAAAATA
>NW_024087386.1:0-5155 GCF_009730915.1 Dioscorea cayenensis subsp. rotundata | reverse complement strand
ATCGCCTTCCGCAAGTGCACGGATCGCTATAATACCTCGTGCAAAGACACGAGGATCGTATTCTACGGGGCTAAGGATCTCCTATTACTCCTTCTCGAGCTATTATCTAGCCTAAGATCTTAAGTGATGGATTTTACTCTACTAAATACAAATAAAACTAAACACAAGATTTGCTAGCAAATTAGTGAGAACAAGTAATAAGCAAGCAAGAGAATCAATGAAGTGCAAAGGCCTATGGATATGGATCACCTTGAGGGGTTATCATGCAACATGGATGATGATTTAAAGATGCAAGGGTAAATTGGACCATGAGATTCCAAGATTAGAACAACCCCAATTTCTCGGCGATTGAACCCTAATCCCATACGAACATAGATAGGAATTTCTTCCAAATCTACATTCCTACGATTGCATTAAGTACAAGGAAATCTCGCTTAGGAATAAACCTACTCTTCTTCGGATTAAACCTACATGGAGGGCTACCAAACACCCGATTTCTCGGTGTGATGATACAAGTATCCCCTTCTAATCCATTCATGACCTAATACATGCAGCAAGTCACATCTACATGCATCATTCATAAAAAGAGCTACGGATTTCTCCTTGGTGTAACACTTAGCATGAAAAACAATGGATTAGATCTCAAACATACCCAAGCATAGAATTAACAAGTAATCATCCAAAATACATGATAAAACCCCCAAGGTTGACCAACACCCGTGGCCTTGGGGGTCTAGTGTGTCATCATCTCATAACAAAGCATACAATCAAGCAAAACATGAAACAAAGACATAGTATGACACTCCCTAGATGAAATGGTGAAGGTTGAGGCGAGAATATGCCGAATGACGCCTCGCCAAAGGAATCCAATGACGCTTCCTCAGCCGTGGTTCTCCTTCCTTCAAGTCGTGATCGATCTCCCTTTGAATAATGTTGCCTTCTTGCCTTGAGAGCCTTGGACCTTGGGCTTGAATGATCTTCTAGCTTTCTTGCCCTTCTTCTCCTCCCCAAGGTCGCCCAAAAATCTCCCAAATGATCTCCCAAAAGTCGCCAACAAAAAGTCCTTTAATCAGCCCTAAAAGTGAGTATATATAACCCCCGAGGCATACGGGCCGTATAGGGGTCGTATAGGGGTCGTATAGCACTCAGAAACCCTAGATTCGCGTTCCATACGGGGTGCATACGGCCTCCATACGGCCCCGTATACTGGGTAGTATGGAAACTCGGACGTAACACCAAATCAATCCATGCATACAGATACACATTGTCATATCGGGTAGTATGGGGGTAGTATGAAAATTCTGTTTTCTTCTCTTTTGCCAAAATGATATCTTCTTGTTCTCCATGGCTTCCATATGCCCTACAAAGCAAATAATAGACGATTAAGCGTAAACGGGCATCAAACCTCACAAAAAATACATGCAAAGTGCATACGATATATATATGAAAAAACACCTACATTTAGACACTTATCAAACATCCCCACACTTAAGCGTTGCTTGTCCCCAAGCAAACAACTCATGAAAAATAAGAGACTCGAGAAGTGGCTAAATGCAATACCTCGGCTCAAGCAAATATAAGATTCCAAAAAGCAAAGGATAATGAAACATAGATGTTGAGTTATAGTCATTAAGCATAATAAAAATATCCTGCCTCACCCCTAATATGTATGTGCGTGTAAGTGAATCCTTTATCTCATTTGCCCTCGATCCGGGTCTAGCTCAAGGACTTCAATCAAGATGCCTCTAGATGCTAATCACTCCACATACAAAGAATACTAAGTCTTAAACTACTAAGTGCTACTTCAATGGCCAAGTAAGATCCTTCTAATTCTATAGCTTGAAACTAAATCCTTTTTCTTTTCAAAACCTTTTGGTAGGTACTCAAAAAAAGATCACTAGGGTTTTTATTTTCAACTCAATATTCAACATCGAGTCCGACTAACGAAAGTGCGCATCAAACATAATTTTTGAAATCTTTCCGGAGGATGCATATGCTCGGTTAGGCACAAGAGCCACCCAACTACTCGATTACAGTCTACATAGACACATTCATGCTTCAGTAGAAAAGGAATACTGACATAGACTCTTTTTTGTTTTTTCACTTTCACTCTCACCCTAGATCACATCTTCAGAGTACACTACATGCCACAAAACTCGGATTAGCTCAACAAGACTTAGAAGTTCTTAAGAAAATATTGAAGGATAGAACTTAGTGTTCTAAGGCCAAGTACTCAAAGTAGTGTGTTAAGCATACAAGAGAGTTAGAGTAGTCACAATGGCTATTCCTGGGGCATCGACAAAAATTAAAGTGCACAAGACAATACTATGGGGTGAAAGCCAGATTCAATAAAGCATAAAAACAAGTAACTCACATCCATCATTAGTCCAAGCTAAAAAGAATCTTACGAGAATGAATAGAGCCATCATTGGTAACACTAGCATGTAAACAATGTTCCTAAAACATGAAATGCACCCACCCCCACACTTAGTGTGTGTGCATTGCCCCTCAATGTACACTAATCATGAAAAACATGCAAGAAGGGCCAATGCAAATAATACTGAGGAGGGTGAAAAAGCAGAACTTCCCGGTTTATCTTGTGTGTTCGGTCGTGAGGTGCGACTCGACAAAAGGTGGTGAGTGAGCAATACCGCCTTGTTCGACACTCCATTAAAACTAGGAAAGCTCACCAAATTTCCTCAATGCCTACGAGGCAAAAAGGGACATCATCATTCCACAAAATTCACAAATACAAACACAAGGGAGGGACTAGGAAAAGTCAACAAAATACATAGATGAAAAAAGCGAATAAAGTTCAACACCAAGAGTTGGGAGGAAGAGATCCATGCCAACTCACACACAAAACATAAAACATAACAAAAATAAAGTAAAGTAGATAAAAAGTGTCCATGCTCAAACGAGCCGCTACTCATCACAATCCGGTGATGGTGGTGGTGGCATGGTGGCAGAAGGAGTATGCGAGGCAGAACCATAGTATGAGGTAATGAAGCGGGTGAAATATCGCCTCGAGTCGTGACCTGTCCCTCAAGGACCGGTGAGGGCTGGTCACGGATCTCGCAGCTGCTCCTGACGCATACGAATCTCGCTCAATCCTCGGTCTCATGTCGAAGTCGTAATGAAGTAATCACGATAGGAAACAGGTCTGCCTCAGAGCTCACGACTGTGTGCTCCATCGTGCTGGTCGCCCGACCCGCTGGCTTGGTGCTTGTGGGGCGCCGCCTCATGCGCTCGGCAACCACCAAGCTATCGCTTGGTATGTGTGTTTCCTTCAGGTGCTGTACCTCCTACAATGAGTCATACCTCGCGTCGCGCTCAAACAAACCCATGCCACCGGATCAATCTGGTCACATAGGGCCCAATAAAGATAGCTCCCAATCGAGTATCACGAGCCCCGGTGAAGGAATGCATCGCGACAAGGTAGCCAAAGGTGAGTAGGGCGCCTCTCAAAGATGCCATACATCGTAAAGATGTCGGATTGGGTGACCACGCTTGCTATCGGTCCGGCCCCAAAGAGAGCGGGCAATCAAGGCATGAATGAATCTATGTGCGAATCGATCATGCGTGAGGCCTTCGGTCGTGATCTTCACCCTGCCAAAGTCGCCCAATAGTTGCTCCTACCCACCTCACTCGGGAAATCAAGCTCAAGGCGTTTGCAGACGTTGAGGAAATTTGGTGAGCTTTCCTAGTTTTAATGGAGGTCCAGACAAAGCGTGTATTACTCACACCTTTTGTCAGTCGCACCTCACGACGAACACAAGATAAACGGGGAAGTTCATTTTCACCCTCCTCTATTATTATTTGCATTGACTGCTTCTGCATGTTTTTCATGATTAGTGTACATTGAGGGAATATACAACACTAATTAATGGGGTGAGTGCATTTCATGTTTAGAACATTGTTTACATACTAGTGTTACCAATGATGGCTTTGTTATTCCTGTAAGATTCTTTAGCTTGGACTAATGATGGATGTGAGTTACTTGTTTTATGCTTTATTGAATCACCAAGCTTTCACCCCATAGTATTGTCTTGTGCACTGAATTTTTGTCGATGCCTAAGATAGCCATTGTGACTACTCCTTCTTGTGTACTTGCATACTTTGAGTATGGCCTTAGAACACTAAGTTCCATACTTCAATATTTCTTAAAGAACTTCTAAGTCTTGTTGAGCTAATCCGAGTTTGTGGCATGTAGTGTACTCACCAGAAAGATGTGATCCTAGGGTGAGAGTGAAAGTGAAAAAACAAAAGAGTCTATGTCAATATTCCTTTTCTACTGAAGCTTGTGAATGTCTATAGACTATGTCAGTAGTTGGGTGGCTCTGTGCCTAACCGGCATGTGCATCCTCGAAAGATTTCAAAATTATGTTGATGCGATCTACATTAGTCGGACTCGAAAAAAAAAATGTTGATATTGGGTTGAAAATAAAAACCTAGTGATCTTTTGAGTACTGCAAAGGTTTGAAAGAAAAGGTTTTGTTTGAGCTGTAAATTAGGGATTCTTGGCCGTTGAGTGGCAGTTGTAGTTTAAGACTTAGTATTATTTGTATGTGGGTGATTAGCATCTTGGAGGTATGTTGATTGAAGTCCTTGAGCTAGACGGGTCAGGGCAAATGAGATAAAGTTCACTTACTGCACGTACATATTAGGGGTGAGGCGGGGATTTTATTATGTATGACATAACTCAGCATCTATGTTTGTTATCCTTTGCTTTTGAATCTTATTCTTCTTGAGCGGTATTGTTGTGTTTGGTTTTTGTTTTTGGTTGTTTGTTTGGGGGGGTTGTTGGGATGTTTGATAGGGTGTCTAAATGTGGGTGTTTTCATATGTATTCGTATACTTTGCATGTATTTTGTGAGGTTTGATGCCATTTCGCTTAATAGGCTATTATTTGCTTTGTAGGGCGTGTGAGTATGGAGAAGAAGATATCATTTTGGCAAAGAAACGAAATTTTATACTACCCGGTATGGGGATCATGTTTGTGATTGATTTTGGTGTTGTCGATTTCATACAGGTGTCTGGGGCCGTATGGGTATATGCACCACGTGTGGAGATCGAATCTAGGGTTTTGGTGTTATCGACCCCTATGACCCCTATATGGCCCGTTATGCCTCGGGGGTATACTCACTTACAGGGC
>NW_024087385.1:0-28035 GCF_009730915.1 Dioscorea cayenensis subsp. rotundata | reverse complement strand
TAGCATGGGTTTAAAGTTTAAGGCCATTTAATCCCAACCTTTTTGTTGTACCCAACATGAGGATTTTCCCACCAATTTTCTTTTTGGGACAATACAAAAGCGATACAAGGATTTCAAATTTGAAAACTTAGAATCCCTTCTTTTTTGTATTAAGTGAATTGTTAAGTATTCTGTTTGAACTGCTATATAGAATACTTGACTTGTTACAAATAATATTTAATAGTTCAACTATGCCATGTAAATGATCAAAAGAAGACTTGTAATCGTTCATTTAGGAAAAGAAGAGAGGGGCTTTCTAGATTTTCAGTTGAAATCCGGTGATTTATTGTGGCCACTGAAAAAAGAGGGGGTTTCGTGGCTTTTGGCTAGAAAAAAGGTTCCATTCTTAAGCAAACATTATTTATTGCATTTTCTTAAAAAAATTTTATGCTACTTATGTGTGTGGCGAACATAATGATCATTTCAAAATTTATTTGATGAACATACAAGCTGGTGCTGTGTTTATTTACTGATTTTTCTTGCATCCGATTGATTTTTAAATCCTCATGTTTTCAAAGAGCACTTGTGTGTGGGAGCGGAAGAAAAAAGTTCTTCATAATAATGGAATAGTAAATTTTAGTTTCTTCTTGCATTTTTGAAATTTTATTTTAGAAGTGTTGATGCATATGTTGTTGAACTATATGGCCTCTCTCTGGAAACTTTTTTTTAGTGAAATTTAAAACTAGCTTGAGTTTCTCATTTCTATATGTGAGTTTTTTCTAGCTCTGCTATTTCATGTCATATCTATTATGCTACATCTCTTAATAAGTTTGACTTTTGATGCTCCATTATTTTCATTTTCTTGTCTTGTTGTGTGTAGTGTTCTCTATTAACGGTATGACTAAAGTGTGTACAGGCGAAGCCAAGCATGGTGATTGGTGAGGCAAGGCCGAAGATGAAGGAGAAGTAATGAGGAAGTGATGGGTCATCGTCCATGCTGTTGTTCACGACTAAGTATGGAGATTGACGGAGTACAGGGATGGGGAGCATGGCGTTGTTCATCAAAGGCTGTACGTAGTTAGTGTGATGCATTGCAGTCAACTGAGGTGTTGTACCCTGTCCTGATTTAGACCTCGGGCCTATTTAGATTTTTATGCTTGCATTAGGGGTAAAATGGTCATTTAGTAGTAGTGGCATTTTTGCATGTTTGCATAGTAGTTTTATGTGAAAAATCGGGGGCAATTCCGTCATTTGGATCCATTTCTATGATTTTTCTATTAAGAGGGCAATTAGGTCATTTCCTTTTTAATGAAAAATGAATGAATGAATGAGAAAAAGCCTGGAGAGTTCTTTTCCTTCCTTGCTTCCTTGCTTCTTGTTCTTCTTGTTCGGCCGAGCATAAACTTAGAAACAAAAAAATCTTTCCCAGTGAGAATTTCCGTGACCTTCAATACCAAACTTATTCCTCTCTCACTCCCGAATCCGTAAGCCTTATATCCAATGTTTTTTTGTTTTGTATTTCACCCAGTATTTCCTTATTTTTAGAAATATAAAAAAATTTCGATTTCTCCATGAATATGATGATTCATAGGCTTAAATTGAAGCCAATGATTTATAATGCATGTATGAGAATGTTGTAGAAGAAAAATTTTTGATTTAGAGTTGTAAATTGGGGAGAAAACCATAGTATAAGGTTCAAGATTCTTTGTAGCAATTTCGAAATTACTGTAGCACCAAAAATTTTATGCCTTATCTGGTATTTCTTTGGTCCACATTGAAGCTCTTCTTACCCTGAACTCATTGGAACTAGTTTTACTCCATTCGAGATCGTTTGGATCCAAAAATGAGCGATGTTTTGCCCTAAAACCCTAATATTTTTGTATTAGACATGTATAATCGCATTTTATACATTTTCTTGTGATTATCATTCTTATGTTCATTAAAATTTGAATTCCCTGCTTTTTATCTAGGGTGGCGAAGCGTCCTCCAGGGAAGGAGCTCGCTCGATCGATGAGTGCGTCTCGGGGACGAGACGACCCGGTTCCAGTGAGTGGTTAAATTTATAATTGCATAGATTTAATAAGAGTACTAAAGTATTTCTTCATGTGTTTTATCACATAAACTTGATGATAAATTGACTTCCTTTGATATATATATATATTTTTGAGTACTGAATTTACTTGAAATGGTTAAAAACTAGAATGCTTATACCTATTTATTTGAAAGAAACATGTTTACTTGCATTTCCGTATTTATATGCAAATGAGATATGGTTTGATGTACATTTCGTATTTAAACATTGTATGATGGATTATTTGAATTGGAAGTTGGAAAGAATTATATTGTGGCATTTAGTTTTGATGGTGACAGTGACTTTTAGTCCGACACTGCAGTGTGGGGTTCCACGGTCCGGTCTGATGGGAGGCGGCGTGGTTAACCACTCGGGCTTTACCCCCGGTCAGCAGTGCGCTGGAGCCATTGACGAGGGGGTTACTGCTATGTGAGAAACCCGGGGTCACCACACGGGGATCTCAGTGGCCAACACCAAGGAAAGGCAACCTTTTTAAATTTTTAAAAAGTTTTAAAAACTCCTTGGTGGTCCCACAATCTAGTCGCGCCACGATTAGTGTGGGAATTGTTTTAGGCCAGCCTGTATTTTTGGAGCTATGTTCATTATGTTTTAAAAATGTTATTTGCTTTTACTAATGATGAATCTTGTGTTACTTGTTAATATGTTGAATACTTGGAACCCGATTTTATATGCTATTATTATTTCTTTGAATTACCATTTGAAATACTTTTATCACTCATTACATCTATCGTCGACACCACTCATCGGGTAACCTCTGCTACTCACCACTCCCCTTTTTATCTTTTCGATCGCGACGTTGGACGTGAGTTAGTCTTGGCAGTGATAGAGAGGTTTTATCCGTACTTCTTATTTAGGTTTGTTATAGTATGCATGTACCCTCTATGGATCCACTAGACTTGACCTTATATGTGGTTCTTGTATTTATATTTTCGGGTTGTATCTTAAAACCCTGGTTTGTGCTGTTATTGTTGCTACTTGTGTTTAGGGTTCCTAGTACTAGGGAACCCTATTTGTGATATTTTATTATGTTGTCTTCTAGTTATATAATTGTGATAACAGGTTTATATTGAGCCTTACGGCGACCTGAAAGTGGGGCCGTTGTGGGACCCACTTCTTGTCGTCGTGGCGGTTGCCACGTGCCCGGTTAGGTTCGGGGCGTGACACTGAGGAGTATGGTGGAGTGTGTCTTTTGGAGTTGGTTATGTTAGTTGGGGTTTTGAGAAAGAAATGAATTAAATATTATGCATATCTCTCTGTGTTTGTAACCAGCCAATGCTAGATCATGTCAACCGATAGAGCTCTCACCGAGTGGTGAGAGTTCGATTCTCGGCTGAGGGCACGTTTCTGGGAGTTGTGAATAGTGGTTGTGTATGGGTGGTTCCAGCGCCCACGTGAGCGCGGCCCCATCCCCATTTATTCCACCGAGGCTTGTGCACGTCCCTGGGTCTTTAGTGGGTTCGCCCCGCTCCTCTTTCCCAAAAAAAAACTTATTGTGTGACCAATCGGGTGTATGTTAGTGTCTACAGCCAATGGTTGTGTTAGTTGGTGTCGGGTTATCTCTACTTCTTTTTTATTTAAATAGTGAAGGAGACTGAATGGTGATTGACTAAAAAAGCACAAAACCCTGGTCCACTTTTACTTTTGATCTTTTGACCATGAATACATGATTTCACTCTCTCTTGGCATTTCTTCAAACACTTGCGTTTGAACTAGGCATTTCATCAAACAACCTGTCATTTGCTTGTTCTTTCATTGTATTATCCTCAACGATCTCGTCCATAGTGGTGGTGTGCATGGGGGGCACTACTATGCCTTTTATTCACCCTGACTTTTATCGGATCAATGGTGCACATTAGTTCCCTCATCGCTTCAGGGTTTATTGAATATGTTGTTCATACTCGCTTGAGTTTATTGAATCAACACAATAATGATCAAAGAGTCTCCTCATAATGGTTGAACTATTTCTCACGTGCGCTCATTTTCTTTGCGTCGACAAAAGTTTACTGATTTCCTAGTAAACCTTTCTTTGAGAAAAGTTTATTCAATATTTGACTGCCAAATGATGCACATTAGTTCCAAAACAACCAAGCATATTAAGAAACTCAGTTTTTTTGGAAGTTTTATGGCTTTATTTGTGACAACTAGATAAACCAGTATTCTTAATTTTGTAAGATAGCATCAACTCGTGTTTTTACACACAATCACATCGTTCTTGTTGTGCTCGTGTTCCTTTTACACATGTTTTGCAGTGTAGTTATTGGTTAAACCATGTAGTACATACGAGGTTGAGCCAATTGGCGCCTTCATAAAGCTGTTGTGTTCAGGTACAAATTTGATGATGAGCGATCGAGTAACTAAAGAGGATATGAAGAGGGCACTGGAGGAGCAATATGGTGGTGAAGAAGAGGTAATATCTTGCCTATGACTGAGCCTCACATCTATTCTTTTTAATGGTTTTTTCTTTTCACTTCTTTTTCTGAGTATCATTTTTTGGCGTCATTTTATTTTACAGCTTCCTCCAGCCAACCCTGGCTTTAACAATGCTCCATTCAAGTTTACAAAGTATTCAAATGCTTACATGCTTGTTTACATCCTTGAGAGTGACAAGGAGAAAATCATTTATGCAGTTGAATATTCTTTTTTGTCTTTCACCCTCAACTTCGGCTAGAATTTGACTTCTTTATTAGTACTTTAATATTATTCCCTTTCCTTGATACTTATTCTGCATATTTAAAAATAAGAATCTAATGAAATAATTTTAAAAATTAAAAAATTCTAATTTAATTGCAACTTTCATAACATTATTTCTTCTTAATTGAGACAAGTTCCATATTGCATTTACCTTATGTAATTTTCAATAGATAAAAAAATCATAGGGAAAAATCACATAATCTAAATCTAAATAATATATTCCTATGATGAGCTCTCGAACCTAAGATTCAAAGTATCGAAAAAAAGAAAACACTATTAAACTGACTCATCATTGAAAAATTCAATAAACCAAATTTTGAAGATTAAAAAAGATAAAACAAAAAAAAAATAATTATCTTTTATCTATTGCATAAACTAAGTAAAAGAATTTAAGAAAAGAAAAAAATAAAGCAAATCTTTTGACCATCAATAACATGTATCTTTACATCAAGAGCTAGTTGAGTGACTTTAATTCTCCAAATCAAATAAAGCCGAACCATTGCCATTGATCTCCATAGGCACATACTCAAGGCTTCACTCTTTCTATATGTTAAGTTCATTGACAATATATATCTTCTTAAATTTTAATTTTTTAAAAAAAATTATATTGTCTAGATTATGTTTTGTGAGATTTGGTAAATCTCTATTTAATTTTAATTTTTTAAAATTTTATCTAATACTTTAAATCCTAATTATAATCTAAATTAAAAGCTTGTTTTCTATCTCTTAAAATATCAATTTTGAGGATTGAATAAACAATAACAACTCGCAAAACAATAAATTTGGAGAATATTATTTTACATCGATTTTTATCACATATTTTTACAAATGTTTTAAAAATTTGAATACCTTTTCTTTTAAAAAAACGTATATATATACACACACACACATATCGAATTTGATCCTAAAAATATGTTAAACATACTTTTCGAGTTTTTTTGTGACAATATTTAGTAGATATTAATATTTGAATTTTTTTGTGACTAAAAAAATGTGAACACAAAAATTGTAATTGTGAGAGATCCTAAATCGTCAGCAATTATAATATTTTTAGTGACAAAAATCATCACAATTAACTTAAACAATAATGTTAATTAATTTTTTTATCACAAAAATGATTGATAATCATAGAAAAAAATTAATAATGTCGTAATTCTTGTAGTACAAGCATAATTTATATGGTATATTAAAACTAGACTGGAGAAAGCCAGGTCTATATTTTTATCTGCTTTTTAATGTTACTTTTGGTATTTTTTTATGTGAAAAAAATAGTTGTTTATTTGGTAAATGATTGATGGATATATATATATATATATATATATATATATATATATATATATATATATATATATATATGTAGAATATTCTTTTTCACATTGTAGATACACCAATGTGATGATGATAATTTAGTTACTTTTAAATGTTTCAACATGTTAATATTTTGAAATAATAGAACAAAATTTTTTAGTATCTAATAGGTTATTTTGAAGAATTTATAAATAATAATTTTTTTTGATAAATTATGTTAAATTTTAATTTTAAAAACCTTTTAAATTTTAACTATAATTACTTAAAAAATCTATACATAACCTTTGAGATTTGGTAGGAAAAGATGGACTTTGTAATATTTTATTAACAATATAATTTTACAACTATATATACTATGTATTTGAATTTTTTTTATCCGAAATTATTGACACAAAAGATAAGATGTATAATTGTGATGGATATTAAATTATCATAATTAGAATTGTAATAGAGGCAAAATAATTAGATGTCACAACTAATCCAAATTATTATATCAATTAATTTTTTTAGTATAAAAAACCCAATAACATTAGAGATGGCAATTTGTACCCTACCCGACGGGTATACCCGTACCCGTACCCGGTCAAAGAGGGTATTACCCTCTTTGACCGGGTACGGGTAAGAGTAAGGGTATTACCCGTTAGTTTTTGAGCAGTGCAGGGTCGGGTAAGGGTATGCCCCTACCCTACCCGTACCCGTACCCTTACCCTTACCCGTTGAAGAGGGTATGGGTAAAACCCGTACCCGTACCCTTACCCTCTCATATATATATATATATATATAATTTTTTTATTAAACTAAACATTTACTCACAATTTACTCAATATCTATTTTCATGGTGATTAATTTGAAAATAATACTTCAAATTTTCTCTTAATATATTATTTTAAATTTTATTTAATTTCTATATTTATATTTGATAATATTATTAAAATTGAATTTTAGATATATATTAAGAATCATAATTAAATTTAAAAATAAACAAATATAAAAAAATAATGTTATAATAATTTATTCTATAAATTATAAAAACATCCTGAAAAATAAGATACTAATAAAAAATCAATTGGATATAACTTATGAGAATTACTTTTAATGTTTTTTATATTCAAAACCTTACTAGATATTTATAAAATTTGAAGCTATATAAAATATAAATAGTAGATATATGAAAAAATTTAAAACAAAAACCAAGATAGTTAAACATGAACAAAACAAAAGGTAAAGTTACCATTGAGTCCTAAATAAATGTCATTTTTATGTGATTATATAATTTAAGATAAACAAATATATATCAACTTGTAATTTTGAATTTATGGACATGTGTTTAAAGATTGTAATATAATGTATAATTAATTTATTTTTATTATTATTTAAATTTAATTCGATAATTTGAACAATGGGTAACAACGGGTAAGCGGGTACCCTGCGGGTAAGGGTAAGGGTATGATTTTTTTTACCCTGAAGGGTACGGGTAAGGGTACGGGTATGGGGTAGGGGTTACGGGTAAGGGTAAGGGTTTTGGCATACCCTACCCATACTGTCACACCCACCCCTTCTACTGAGGTAAATGTGGCACCCATCAGTTAAAATTCCCTTTTAACTGGAAACTGACACCCTGTTTTAAACAAAATCAGACCTACAAATCACAATTTACAACTTTACACCAACTACAGGTTCAAATACATAAATACCATGAATACAATAACTCAAATTTATGGGAGTACAACCGCTTACAAGATCACGACACCAATAAATAGAAAGAAAGGAAGGAGGACCCACTGCAATCCTGGATTCAACCCTGACTAGCTCTATACTCAATCAGTGCAATCTAGGGTCCTCGCTCCCCGCATTTACAGAGACATTCAAATGGTCAGAGTGGCTTAATAATTTCAAATACTTAAATACAATATATATCAAGTATATAAATACCATCGCTCAAATAATTTTTCCAACTTTTCCAAAATACTGTAATTCTAGCAAAAATACATTTTTAAAGAACTTTTGAAACATAAATTCAACATAGATCAACATCAATTTGATTTTCTCGAAAACACAAATTTCGTGAGAGACCGCCTCATCACAATTCAAAAAAATAACATAAATCTCAAATTCAAAATACAGAATACCCAACACTCACCCAAAGATAACATGGTCTCAGAAAAACTCTCTAAACCCCTCGCTGGTGGTCAGGGCTAGGTTCAGAGCCGTCAAGGAACTCATGTCCCCATCGCGCTGACCCATCGGCTCACCGTCGGCTGACCCCGGCCACCCGATGAATATCCAGCCGTGGCTCTACGCCCCACCGAACCGGCCCCTCGTGAAATCAACACCCGTGTCCACCACGCCACCTCTAAAGGGCGGCCCGTGGGGACCCACTATCGGAGAGTCGGCCCTTAGCCCGTCACCATCAAAACCAACAAAGTAAATACAAAGAATAATACCATATGTATAAATCATAACACGTGATCCTTTTTCCGGGACAAGTATTCACATCACGAAATAAACATTATTTTTCCACGTAGCCAACGCCAAAAAGTATAACAACGACAATACTAGTAAAGCTCCATATCCACTGTATACCATTCCTATACCGAGAATGAAAACCAATTCTACTAACAATGCCGATAAAAACATCTTTTAATATGCTCACATGGTTTCGCAAATCACTCCAAATCAAAGCTTATATACCCATCAAAAATAAATACAAGAATTGAATAATTAAATCACATATACATGTATCTTCACTATTCACAAATACGTATAATTATACAAAACTGATGTATCAATATCGGTTATCATGGCACATCGTAGGAAAAATAAATATAAGTATATTTCGACCTTTATACGCAATTAAACATGATAAAATGAAATACTTAAACATTTATTTCCAAAAATACTAGCCATTAAACAATTATTTCAAAATAATGATAATAATTTATTTATTTAAAAATAATAGCCACTACCAACTCACCCGGGTGTCCTTGAGTTCCTGCTAGACCTCGAACTCCTCCCAAGCCTAATCAACACCTAGTAGGATAACATAATAAAAATAAATAAATACAACTAAAAACATAATTTATCCCAATAGAAAATACAAGAAATCAATAACTCGACTTCTAATCTACCCACTCACTCCAATCGGTTCAAACCTCGACTCTAGATAACCAAATTGGTCTCCAATTACAATTAAGCTCAACTCAATTTGCTAGACTATTATGAACCAACCTCAATTCATCGAACCAAACTCAATTTCACTGAACCAGCCTTGAACCAACTCAATTCTTATACAAAAATCTATTGAACCAACTTGGTTCAGTCCAAAAATCCTTAACCCAAATCAATTGAACCAAACCCAAACCATCTCAACTTGATTTGATCAAACCCAACTCAACAAAAACCAATTCAACTCAACCAATTTCAGTTTCTGGTTAAACCCAACCAATTCAATCTAACCATCATCATTAACACCTTAATCATCATCATCATCAATTTAATTAACTAAACCAAACCCTAATCTCGGTGCTACGGTGATGCTACAGAGAATCCGCAAACTTCCACCAATCCAAGCAATTTCATCACCAATACGAGGCTTTTTAACACAAAAATAATTTCACAACAACACTCTCATCAACTCCATCATAATTTCCTCAAAACAAATTCATTATTTCCTCCAAAAATCACCCAAAAATACATACATCTAAACATACACAAACATTAAACAAAAAACAACACCAAAGAAGACCCTTACTAAAGCAAAGTAGCCACTCCGTGAACTCCCTCCCACGATCTCCAAATCTTTCTCCTTAAAAACCTCTAATTTCTCCCATTTCTTCATTAACTCTCGGGTCTATCGTAAAGCAAAACTGAGTGGAAGAAGCATTTAACAACACAAGCTTTCTAGATTTTTCTCTCAATTAACTCTTCAGCCGAAATTCACTATTAGTCCCTGAAAACATAATTTCTTACAAAACAGTCCCTGAAAAAAACTCCCAAATGGTCCTTGAATTATGAAATAGTATTCTCAAAAGGTCCTTTCAAATTATCCAATGGTCCCTGGATTATAACACAACATTTCAAAAAGATCCCTTCCATCTTACCTTTCAGTCCTCGGTTTCCATAAACATTTCATGTCCATCCTTTTCATTTATTCTTTAACCCAAAATCTTTTAAAAACTTTTACACTTAGGTCCTTATTCTTTTCACTTGGGGTTTCTCAACAAGATTAATCTGTAGAAAAATCTTACTACCACTATAGTAATACCCTGAGTATATTTTCTAACAGTTATCCACAGGTTCAGGGTATTACACATACCCTACCCGTTGCCATCCCTAAATAACATAGTTAAGAAATTTAATTTTGTTGCAATCTTTAGTGAGCACTAAATGGTTAAATTTTTTGTAACAAAATTATTGTAACAGAAAATATATGTTGAGTGACGGAAAACACTTTTGTCACAATAAACAAAAAATTTAGTGACGATTATATTTCTTGTCACAATTATATATTATTCTCAGCAAGAAAAATGAACATTGGACACAAAAAAAATTTCACCACTGTTAATATATTAATAGTAACAATTTAATTGTGACATATACTAAATTGTCACAATTACCACTATAATAGTGACAAAAACATAAGTTATCACAATTAAGCTAAACAATAGTGTCTGTTACCTTTTTTGACACAAAAAAACCTAATATTTGTGATAAAATAACCGGGTGACACAAAAACATTGTTACTAAAATCTTGACTCTTGCAGTGAAGAATAAGAAGAAGAAGAAGGTTACTCCTTATACATGCATTATTTGAAGGAAAAGTTAGCAGTTAACCATCTACAAAGAAGCTTAAATATGGATTGACTCTAGCTTTCTATGAAAACGAAACCATATGGCATCAGATAAGAAAAGAAAAGAACTTCAGATTATGTACCAAGATATGTAAATTATATAATCTGATTTGGAAATCAAACAGACAAAAGGACCAACCTTGTGAACACCTTTTCTAAGGTAATTAGATCCACCATCCCTTAACTCCAGGGACTCATAGACACCTACAACACCCGAGTGGACACATTTACTAATTTGATTGAAAAAATTGCTCAAAGCAGCTAATTTCTAACTCATAGAAACACATTCTCAATCGATATATTTTTTGCATTCTATACTTCACTGTTAAATATTAAGTGTTATTGTGTTCCTTCTGGGTGGCATTTCTATATACAAACTATTAAAATATCGATAAAAAGCACTTCTTTGAATAAATCAGAGTCAAAAGTAATAGAAATATAGAGTGAGAACTTACCATCTAAGAGGTAGACATCCGTCTGCAAACCATAACAATAGAAAAAAAAATTGAATAACCGGATTTATTTCATCAAATAATAAAGCCAAAAATGAACATAGTTTTTCATCTCCAAATCAACTCGGCCCACAATCCACAAACCCTAAATCTCAAAAAATCCAAGAAAACAAAGAGGAATGAAGAACCTGATCCAAAACAATACATTTGATAGAGATCAAGAAGCAGAAGGGATCACCTCAACTGTGGTATTCCCATGGCTGTCAAGGATCTTGCAAGCCTTCACGCACTTGATCATTGCCGTCTTCTGGGATCTAGGGATCATAATAACATTTTAGAACTTTAGTCATCTTCTGCATAAAAAATAGGAGAAAGACAAAGAGAGTGATTACAGGGGAGCAAAGAGGAGGAACTGGAGAATAAGAGAGGGTGGAGGAGGAAGAGAAGGAGGAGGAGGCCATGGAGATTTGTTTGGGCCTGGGAAAACGATTCACCGACGGGGAACCCGATCAAGGAGAAGAAGAGGAAGAGAGGGTTAGAGGGTGAGAGATTCAGCCATTGATTGAAGATTTGTAGTGGCTAGGGTTGGAAAAATAAAATAAAATTTGGAAAAGAATGAACCAATCAGAGATGGCCAAATGTCTATCAAAAGAAAGCTTGAGGAATAGAGATAATTGGGAGATATGATTAAGATTAAGTATATATTTCGCTTGTTGGTGACACATGGCGTGCATCCTAGCACATAACCTTTATATCGTACGGCCTGCAACACTTCAATCTTGGCCTTGCTTGGATGAAGTGTAGTAAGGGTTCATAAAGTAAGATAAGGGGAGGGAAGGGAAAGTAAGGGAAGGGATCAACCCATACGTTGTTTGGGCAAAGGTAAAGTAAAAGAAGGTTTTGAAGGTAAAAGAAAGTAATGTTATATACTATTATTACCAAAATACCCTTTATGTTTTATGTTATATTATGATAAATAATAGATCAATAAATAAATTCCATTCAATAATCTCAATTAAGTAGGGCTAAAAAAATGATTAATTAACATAAAAAGTATAAATATTTTCAAATTTTTTTATATAACACTATTTATATTAGTAAATATAAATAAAAAGGATATTTTCGTCCAAAAAAATTATAACTATAGATTCCGTGGATCTCGGCGATGGGAGAAAGAGAGGAAGCTCAATGTTAAGGTTTTTTTATTTTTTTGCATTTACTCTCAAAAATATAAGTATATTATTAGTTATTATAAAATTACTATAAGGGCATTTTTGCCCATAAAATTATCAACCCTTCCCAACCCTCCAATTTGGAGGGTTGAGAAATGGGGTGTTGTCAACCCCCAATTTACCTCCAAACCCTTACCTCCTTCCTCAACCCTTCTCCCCAAGCAAGGGTTGACAGAGCCGTTACCTCCAAAACTCTCCAAAACCTCCTTCAACCCTTCTCCCCAAGTAAGGCCTAAGGGTTTTCCTATTTTAAGTGAACCAACCCACAAACTCACCACCGAAGTAGCCATATTGTGCAAGCATGTTTTTCTTCTCTTCTGGTTCTTATTGTTTTCATTATGTTTGATTTCTTAATTTTTGAGGGTTTTGATGAGAAAACTCCAGTTGGTATTCCAAGCTTAGATGTGATTCATTGGAATCAACCTCAAAATAGTCTTGAGGTTGCGAGTGGATGCATCATTAGTTGAGAATCAACTTGTCCAGTCTAACTTGTTCACCGGTTCCTAGTTTAATCATAGTTCAATAGCAGTTTAATAAAGGACCGGTTCTATGTATGTTATTGGACCAGACTAATACTCAGTTCTAGGTTGAACAAGCCGGTCTGGTCCGATTTGTAAAACCATAGTCTAAATCACAACATTTTGAAGAAATGTGAAGAAATGTTTCATTTTTACAAAATAAAACTTATCAATCTTAAAATTATAAATACAACCACAATTGCAAATATAACTGAAATGGAAAAAAAAATGAAAACACAAAAGAAATAATTGAGAAAACAACCATAAATGAGAATACAAACCAAACCTTAGATGTGAATTCCGACAAACAAATCATCCAAATGAAAAAAAAATTACAATAAAATTATCTAAAACAAAAAATAATAATGAATAAAATAAGGCCATTGTAACTATTCACCATGTTTACGGGTGAGCCCTCGCTCATTCTTGCTCTTCAGCGATTGCAAGCCCTCGTCATCCCCGTGCTCTCACTCTCTCTCAAGCTGAAATGAAGAAAGCCTACTTGAGCACTTGAACTCACTCTCCCACTCCTACTCTCTCTCTCTCTCTCTCTCTCTCTCTCTCTCTCTTCTTGGAAAGAAGAAAGAGATGGTGGGTCTCGCTCGGCAAAGGGGGGAAAATTGAAATAATGTGTGCTGACATGTACAAAAGCAAGTAAATTGCCATCTTGTAATGACATAAAGGAGCTAGCTAGGTGAACAACATGGCATGTGCGTGCTAACAAGATCTTTTCAGTGTCCATATCACCAAATAAGGGCTATAATCCCTCAAGCCACCTCCCTGGTGAAACAAAATTGAAGTTGGATTCCTTCTTTGACTCAGTTAAAGTTTGGATATCAAAATAAAAATGAGTATAATTTGGTGACCTACCAAAAAAATTACCTACAGTCTCTCCTCGATTACATTGCTGACTTCTCCATGTTTGCCTCAATGGTCAAATTGCTCTTAGCTCTCACCCAAATCTTAGGCAACCTTGGCGCTAATCTTCTCCTCACACAAACTCATGTGCGTAACCAAGCTAATGACGGCCGAGCCGATGTGTCCTTTAGGGTGGCTGATGTGTCTTCCTCAAGTTACAACCTTTTCGCCAGACTCAAGTAGCAACACGCTGTTAAAGCCATAAATTTTCTCCATGTTTCTTTGGCCCATTCTAAATCGTGGAGAAGATCAAAGTAGTTACATATAGCTAGTTTGGCACTCCTAAAAATTGCAAGATTAATTTCATGATGTGTTTCATGTTTCTAAACTTAAGAAGTGCATTGGTAATCTTGTGACCCAACAAGCTACCCTAACACCCTCTAATCTGCAAACTATCGATTGATATTGTGGCCTATTACCATCCTTAATATTCAAACCATCCTTCAGTGTGCTCCATCCCTTCAACAAGTTCCCATTCAGTGGGAACAACTACCTTCATATGCAACTTGGGGATTGGCTAAGATCGTACATAAGGAGTTCTCATATTTTCACCTTGAAGGCTAGGTGGTTGTCGAAAAGTTAAGCTCATGATCGCAGAGAGAAAAAGGGCCATGTTTCATTGTTGAGGCACAACCAGCACATGAACATAAAATGAACAAAATTCACTGATTTTGTATGCCATCAAGGCTGATCCTTTTTGTAATTGATGGTTCCGGTGGGGATGTGATGTGGTTAAGTCACTCAAAAACTCACTCAAGGTTTGAACACACACACACACACACACACACACACACACACAATCAAGCATCAAGAGAAAGGAGACAAGCAAATTGATAACCCGCTTCGGGACAACCTTGCTTACATCCTGGGGGCTAGGGCCCGGGAGAAACAATCCACTAAAAGAGGTATAGGAACAAAGAGTACAACACTCACTCACTCTCTTAATACAAAGAATATCCTCTATAGATTGCCCGACGGCTACTCACTCAACTCTCACCGAAGAGCCTCTCACTTGTCGGGCTCGTCCCTAAATCTTCAGCAGGGATCTCTTATATAGACGCACCGACGTCTAATAAAGTTACATCTTTTAGAATTCTCCGCGACTTCCTAACTTGGATACCTTCCAAAGTTAGATGTCGCAACACCCAATTACAACATGGCCCACCTTACTGAACATGACTAAGTTCTAGTCAGATGTTCCCGAATCTGCGACCTTTAACCTCCCGATTCTCGTAGCAGTTGACTCGACCCGAGCTCCTCCTGCCTGCAGCTGCTTCCTTCCTCAAGTCACTTCAAAAGGTCTCCCTCTCCCGAGGGACATGCCCACCAAGGCACACGCGACCATCTCACCAAAGATAGCCACCGAAGATCTCCCGATCTTCTTTTCAAATTTGGCCTAAGTTTGGTCTTCCCAAATGATCTTCATTCGACTCATTTGAAATATCATACTAAAACTTGATCTCATCTTCATCCAAGTTTAGCCTTCAATCATCCATGCTTGGATCTCCAAATCTCTAATCATATGTCTTGCAATCTTCACTCAATCTCCACACATGATCAATCTCCATGAATAGTTCACCATGAGATACTTTCTTGGATCTTTCTACATTTGTGATGCTAAATATAGTCATGATAATCTCCATGACATGTCTTTTACCTTATTTAGCTTTATGGGTCTTCGAAATAAACTTTTCACATCAAACTAAAATCTTGTGTCTTATAATAGCTTCATACCAAGTTTAACTTGTGTCTTCTAATAATTTCATACATGATCTTAAATTGAATAAATTCTATAGGAAAAAAATTGGCGGGTCGAGTGGTGAGTCGAATCATCTGCCAGTGCATGAAATCAAAAATACTCCTCTATTTTTAGTATGAAAATTTTACTGGCTTATTAATTTTATCACAATAATAAATTTATATATATATATATATACAGATCTCAAGGTCAATGCTTTCAAATGCAGCTCTCGTGTATCTCCATATGTTGTTTTTTCTTTGTTGTTGGTGGTAGAAGTTGACTTAGCGACTGTGGCATAATATGTGCGTGGACCATTTGGACCAATCAGTGCTGGACGTGTTGCATGCCTTGTCGTCCCATAAAGCCTCTCTATGCTATGTCTTTTCTCACTTTATTGACACACTGCTACTGTCCACCAAAGGCCACAACATTTTTCCCCGCATGATTGTGTGTACAAATATGTGACAATGTGACAAGGCATGCATGCTGATGACATTTTATAATGGGGGAGTGATTGTCTATTGATTCACTGTAATAAAAGCATAGAGGAATCCAAATTTATATCTCAATTAAATGATATAATTGGATAGTTATGCTTGTCCAAATTTATTAAAAAAATTGTGAAAAAAAAATTCTGTATTGTACCACTAATGTGATTGATTATAAATATATTTGTGTAAACACAATAATTTTTTTTTCTCATGCCACTTGGTTTGAGAATTATCAAATTTTTTAATTCACAATTAAATATAAAAATGATATTTTATAATAAATAATTGATCTAAAGTGTACAACTGATTATAATATTTTTTTTTAATGGAGGGCCAAAGATGGAGATGAAGAGAGTGAAAGGAGAAGTGTCCAAATGGAGCCTTTAGTTTAGTTGGGTTGGGTTGGGTTGGGTTGGGTTGGGTTGATTAGATTAAAAGTCTGTTGATTGAAAGAAATATAGCTAGGCCAACTACTTCACGTGATATGTGTACGAAGGATCAAGAGTTGATACCACGTGGCACATAGATGGCGTATGTGTGGTTTATATAGGGAGAGAGAATTGAAGGATGAGACCAATTTGATCATGAGTGACGTTTGATGTTTCAAAGTTTCCACTCAGTGACCTGCTTGAAAAGAAAGCATACACACCTACCCAAACCCAAAGCGAGAGAAAGAAAGAAGAAATACAGATGAAGACTAAAAGAGGAGGGTGTATAACTGTGACAAGCACAGTGGTCCCTTGTTGTTGCCTTTTGCACAGTTGCATATATAATTGCATAATTGCCGGGAAGTGATATGGAATCCCATAAGAGAGAGAGAGAGATGTGAGAGTGAGTATGCCACCATATGATCATATCTATCACTGCCTAAACTTTGTTTGCTTATTAATTATTATCACCACCAAGAGTCATCAACGCGCGGAGAAGTAGCAGGTGTAAGGTCCACCAGTGATCACAGGACCATACACTTGCCCACCTCCCCCTCCACCTCCCCCTCCATATGTGTACTCTCTCCACGGTCCATGCATCACTCGCCAACCGACTACAAAATTGTGCTCTTTGTCCAATGTCTATACATCGCTTTCCACCTCAATTATCACCTCTTACTTTATGGCTCTGGAAATGGAAATGGAAATGGTTCCATTAATTAACCCAATAATATTTTCAACTCATTTTTTTTTACTATATTAATTTGTTTAGTAATTTAATCAGTTCAATTTTTAATACATGATATCTATTGTTCAATTATTTTTTATAATTTTAAATAATCTAGTTGTTGAACAATTCAATTCCGTTATCATCGAATAGTAAGACAATTAGATTTACATGTTTTTTCCCCCTTATCTTTCTTTCATATAAACTTCACTGTTCTAGTGTGAAATTGTGTTATGTGAATAATTTTTACTAATCCTAATGTTATGAATATTAAATTATATATAATTGATATAGTAATATTGAATGAGTCGAATGAACCTTAATTTCATCAGTAACATATATGTCTCAACTCAAATAATTAATTGACTCATGCAAGCATGCATGTTTATTGGTAGAAATGGGACACCTGGAGGATTAGACTCATGCATGTCTTATCTTCAATTAGTTTGTGCATTAATTCCTTATTAGTGCTGTAATTGCAACTATATATATATGCTAGTGCAATATTGGAGGTGGACGGCCCACAAATTTTACTAAATTTCACAGGTTACGTGGATAGCGGCAGTCCATATCATCCATGCCTTTGATAGATATATATCTTGTCACTATTTCACTGTGAATTGAATTGTGAAAAGTAATTGGATGGAGGGACATGGATCATCGCACTCCAAGCGTCTCGTTGCAAATTTAACTATTGCTACCTTCCTAGCGTAGCAGTGCCCTGGGTTATACGTTCTTCCAACCGTGTCTCATGTGGATGGCTCTTGTCTGTTTGTGACTGTTGTATATATACATTGATAATTAAGTGATTACCACTTGCTAGCAAGTAGTTGAAGTACTCAATTGAGGCTCAACCTTCCATTTCCCTATCCTCCACCACCTATTTATCAAGCCTCTTCTTCTAATACTTCTTTTTCTTCTTGCGATCTTCTTCTTCTTCTTCCATTCTCTGATATTTCTAATTAAGGTACCCATCTGATCTGCATATATATATATATATATTGTTCTTCTTCTTGTTATGATTATTGACTTGTTAAATTTATATGCCATGCATGCATTGTCATTTTTCATGCAAAAGTAATTAAATAAGAGAGAGAAATGGAGTCGGAGTCAAGTGGAATCCTCCGGACAAGGTCAGAGCAGCTGGGAGAGATGGATGGTGGTGGTGGTGTCAAGCAGTTAAAGTCATTAAGCCGCACTGCTTCGGCTGAAATGATCAATGGATCAGCCCAACACATCAATTATAACAAGTCTAGTTTCAGGAAAAAACTGGCCAATATTTCTCCAGGGAAAAGCAGATCATCAGGTGCCGGCAACCACATAAGGAAGTCCCGCAGTGCTCAGCTTAACTATAAGCTGGACTTGGAGGACGTTAGCAGTGGCACTGCTCTGAGCCGAGCCTCCAGCGCCAGCCTCGGCATGTCCTTCTCCTTCACTGGTTTCACTCCCCCTCCTCAGGACATCCTCGCTCATCTCGACAACTTCAGTGATGATGACACTTGTGGTAATTATTAATATCAAACTTTATATATATATATATATATATTATCTGATCAACGACCTGCATGCATGCAAGCTGTGGTGATCAAATACTGTTCTATAATTGTATTAATTAATTAACTGATCATGTTCAGCTGGAGATCATGCAAGTCATGAAGCTGATGATGCCAGAAGGAATAGGATGATCATAGAACCAACCTTACCATTATATCTCAAGGTACGTATACGTGCTCATATATATGTTACAAATTAATTAATATTGTATCAAGCATATATATATATATATATTATCAGTTCCTTATAAATTTTTCATCAATGATCTGTACGCGCGTGTATTCTCGATCAGTTTACAGAGGTGAAGTATAAGGTGATCATCAAAGGAGTGACAAGCACAAGGGACAAAGAAATCCTTCGTGGCATCACTGGTTCAGCTGGTCCTGGAGAGGTTCTGGCTCTTATGGGGCCCTCGGGAAGTGGTAAAACCACTCTCTTGAGCCTCTTAGGTGGGAGGATCAGTGGAAACATCACTGAAGGGATCATCACTTATAATGACGAGTCTTATTCCAAGTCCCTCAAAAGCAGGTACTTATTAATCATTTAACCACAAAATGTACGTAATAAGATATATATATATATATAGGTGTAGCAGGTGTGCATTTTATATAATTCTCAATCATGGGACATGGAGAAATTCGCATGTTTAATTTCATGTTGGTTATAGATAAAACAAGGAAAGGAGGTTAATTAAATGTCCATGAGAGAAAAATAGCTTTATTAGAGTTACAACTTACAAGTGCAGTGAACTCTGTAGCTAGCCTGTCCTGCTGGAATTAATTAATTAATTAATTAATTAATTAATTAATTAATGCAGATACTACAAAAATAACACAGTGACAAATTAATTAACTGTTGTGAACACCCAGAATCGGATTTGTGACTCAAGATGATGTTCTGTTTGCGCATCTGACGGTGAAGGAGACTCTAACTTATGCCGCTCTACTCCGACTCCCAAAGACAATGACCAAACAACAGAAGAAAGACAGGGCCATTGACGTCATCTATGAGCTTGGTCTTGAAAGGTATTTTCTTGTATATATATATATATTATCAAGAAATTAACTCATTTGGATTTAAATCATATTTACATTTTGAATGCATGTGTCATGTGTGTGTTTGTGTTCAGGTGCCAGGACACCATGATTGGAGGATCATTTGTGAGAGGAGTTTCAGGTGGTGAGAGGAAGAGGGTGTGCATTGGCAATGAGATTTTAACCAATCCATCTCTTTTGTTTCTTGATGAGCCAACATCTGGGCTGGACTCCACAACAGCCCTCAGAATTGTTCAGATATTACATGATATAGCTGCGGTAAGCCATATAGAACATGATAATAAAACAAGTTCAATAGTTAACTTTTGAGCTGGTCTTGAACAACAATCTAGTGTTATAAAGATACTAATATATATATACAGTACTGTTCTAGTTTTACAAAAATGGATTGATTTTTGCTGGATTATATATGTTTCAGGCTGGTAAGACAGTGGTGACAACAATTCATCAGCCGTCAAGCAGAATTTTCCACAAATTCGATAAACTAATCCTGCTCGCTAAGGGGAGTTTGCTCTACTATGGAAAGGCATCAGAAGCAATGGTCTACTTTTCATCCATTGGATGCAATCCTCTCATATCAATGAATCCAGCAGAATTCCTGCTCGATCTGGCAAACAACAACATGATTGACGTGTCGATACCATCTGAATTAAAAGATAGAGTGCACATGGAGAACTTGAAAAGTGATCCAAGATCAATTGATAGGCTATCTTCAAAGGACGTACATGAGGTAACCACATTTTGCATATTACCATGAAAAATGACAATGATTACATGTTCTGAGGATAAATATATATGGAGATTTGAATCCTAACATGCATTGGCACAACTGAGTAATACTTTCTTCTGTTGTAACTTCCTCTGTGATAATTAATGGCCACTAATTATTTGATAAACCAATAAAACAGTACCTTGTGGAAGCCTATGAGACCCGGGTGGCCTGCAAAGAGAAGAAAAAGCTCTTATTGCCAATTCCTATCAACGAGGATGTCAAAGCAAGGGTGTCATCACCAATGAGGGAATGGGGAGCTAGCTGGTGGCAACAATACACCATTCTATTCTGGAGAGGACTCAAGGAAAGAAGGTATGATCATCTGAGTTGGATGAGAATAACTCAAGTTATCGCTACGGCAGCCATCCTTGGCTTGCTTTGGTGGCACTCTGACAGTTCTACACCAAAAGGTCTGCAAGATCAGGTACAAAATTTCACCATGATTTGGCTGAAATTTTTTTTTTTTTTTCTGTTATCATCAATGTATCCATACATTAATTGTTTATCTTGGCATTATCCTCAACATGTAAATATTTTATATTATAAGATGATGTAATGGCATTGCAGGTAGGACTGTTGTTCTTCATCTCTGTATTCTGGGGCTTCTTCCCTGTTTTCACGGCCATCTTCACATTCCCTCAAGAGCGAGCGATGTTGAGCAAGGAGCGGTGTGTTGATATGTATAGATTGAGTGCATACTTCATGGCAAGGACAACAAGTGATTTACCATTAGACCTCATTCTGCCAATACTCTTCATGCTCATTGTCTATTTCATGGCCGGCTTGAAACTAAGTCCAGGACCATTCTTTCTTAGCTTGGTTATTGTGTTCCTTGACATCATTGCAGCTGAGGTATGTGAAATTTTATTCCAAATTTCCAAATATATTGGTGATCATATATTTGTAGCTGATTTTCTTTTTAAACTGGAAACAGGGGGTTGGATTGGTTATAGGAGCTTCTCTGATGGACATAAAGAAGGCAACAACTCTGGCTTCAGTAACAGTCATGACTTTTATGTTATCCGGTGGATTCTTCGTTAAAGTAATTAATAGCATATACTTGTTCGTTATGCATGCTTCTACTTCTTAATTATGATCTTTCAATTTATCAGAGATACAAAAGAAATAAAAACATTCATGTTTGATATTTTATCATCAAATTAAAATGACAATGCTCTGATAGTCATAATACACTGATATTATATATTCTTATGATTTTGCAGAGAGTTCCTGTGTTCATATCATGGATGAGGTACATCTCATTCAACTATCACACGTACAGGCTGCTGCTGAAGGTGCAATACGGTCATGTACCAGCCTATGTGAATGTCATTGATCAGGGGCATGGTGTGCGTGAAGTTGTTGCTATGATTGCCATGATTTTTGGATACCGACTTTTGGCCTATATGTCATTGAGGAGGATGAAGCTCCAAGCTGCTGCCTGAGTCCTGAGTCCTGAGTCCTGAGTCCTGACCCAACAAATGATATACATATATAAATAATAAATGTGTTTGCTTTTTCGTTTGTATAGAGGTGCATGGTATCTTATATCTTTATTTGGGCTAGCTTTTGACTGATCAGGGAATTATAAAGGAGTTTACTTCTCCCCTGTCAGCATAGCTTAGCGACCTATAATTTGTTTTTCTTTGGGTAATAAATTAGAGAGACGAGTGTTGATGATAAGCTGGTCCTCTAGCAGAGTGTACATCATTTTTCTTCCCAAAGTGTTTGTTCAGTGAAGCTTTTGATAAACATGCTTGTCTACAATTTGTCTTTTTTTTTTTCTCCCCCTTCTTCTAAAGAGCATTCATACAGCTCACAAGCAAAACAATCAGGAGATTTAAAGAAAGAAAAGTTGCAGTATGTTTCATGTGGTGATACCAACCCGCCAACCCCCCTTCCAAAAACCAAGAAAAAAAAAGACATCATGATGAAATAAAAACATTTTTAAGAAGGGCCCAACCGGGTTCGAACCGGTGACCTATTGATCTGCAGTCAATTGCTCTACCACTGAGCTATGGACCCGCATTCGCCTTCGAAGGACCTAAAAACTTATATAAAGAGTTTATTTTAAAACCAGCCTTGTTTCGCCAAATATATAGAAAAACAATATGCAACAAATGAATAAATATTAAACACCAGCACCAGCACCAGCACCACATATGGCTTGCCCCGTTTGGCATGCCTTTTAGCTATTTTGAGACTTTTGAATAGATCAAGAGTAGGCTTGAGAAACGGGAGTGATTGACAAAAGGATATCACCAACTCCTTCCCACATGGATCAGAAAACCAACCTCCCCCTCGTCTCCTCCTCCTCCTCCTCCTCTGCGGTATGGCATCGCCACCCATCCGCCACAGAGGAATGGAGAACACTCTCCTCTCTCACATTTCTCGATCATCAATCATCAAGAGGCCATTCCATTTCCAACACCACCATCTCTGACTCTGAGGATTAAGGATCCAGAGATTTCCAAGTTTCCCATCTTGGACCTCAATTCTCATCTCTCGCATCTCATATGGTATGGATGTGGCACCCATAAAGCAGCCATCGGCTAAGAAGCCAAGCTCACGATTTGGAGAGCTCGCCGGGGCCACGACCGCTCGCTGTGCAGCCGTGTGCTGTTGTTGTCCTTGTGGAATCTTGGACCTGGTAGTGTTGGCGATGGTGCGGCTGCCCGCTGGTCTGTGCCGGCATGCCTTTCTGAAAAGGTATAAGGAGAGTGGCAAAGAGGAACAAAGGTACAACAACTGAGCTGCTTCTGCCCATCCCTAAGGGTAGAATTGAGGAAGGTTGCCTTTCTCCCGATGATAGGAAGATGGTCATCTCGCGCTTGCCATATGAGGAGGAGGCCCAGCTCGAGCGCCAAATGTGGGATCAGTTCTACTTCACTGGCTTTTGGAGGAGCTCTTCCCAAAAGTAAAGATGAAGACGTGGAGCATGTTTATATTTAAATACCTAAAAAATTCTAAATTTATAATGTGCCTACACCAATAAAAATTAATAATTTTTTATAAAAATTATATTTACTTTTATGTTCTTTAAAATAGAATGACATGCTTGTGAATCAGGTAAAATGTAAATAAGTGTGGTGAAAAAAAAAAGGTATTTTGGTATAAATTTTACAAATGATTTAAACTATAGGGTACTAAAATGCCAAAAACTTTAAGCTAGATGTAAAAACAGTCAAGGACCCTAGGATGTTAGCTAAAATAGACACAAAAAAGCTTATGATACTCTAAGCTGGAATGCAATTCTTGCCACTCTTGTCAAAATGATTTTTCCTAGAATTTGGATAAATTGGATTCATTCTTGTATCAGTTCTGTCTCCTTTTCTTTTCTTATCAACAAGCATCCCACCCATTGGATCCCCTCTTCGAGGGATATTAGACAAGGTGACTCTCTGTCCTCTTATATTTTTATAATTGTCTCTCAAAATCTTTCGGCCGTCCTTAACTTTACTATGAACAACCACATGATTCCGGGTTTCAATTCTAGTCTTCAGTCTAATTTCAATCACCTAATGTATGCCGATGATCTCATTCTCATTTCTTTTGCAACCAAGAAAGTAGCCTGTAATATGAACAAGTGCCTTGATATTTATTATAGGATTACTAGGCAAAAAGCTAATAATCTTAAGTCTGCAATTCTCTTCTCTGATAGATTTACTCCCAGACTTATGAAGGGCATCTTGAACATTATTGCTTTCAAAATTGGTTCTTTTCCTTTTACTTATATAGGAGTTTTAATTTCTCCCAAAAAGTTAGCTATCTTTCATTTTGACTCAATGATTGACCGTGTTGAGTAATTAACTGCCAATTGGAAAAACCTTCATCTCTCCCTAGTTGGGAAATTTACTTAATAAATTCTTCCATTATGTCCATTCTATTATACTATCTCTCTGTTTATCCTATTCCAGATACAGTTTTGGATCGATTTTCCAAAATAGCTAGAAAATTCTTTTGGTTAAAGAGTGGCAATCGAAATGTCATTTGCTTAGTAGCTTGGAACGATATTACACTTAACAAAAACTTTGGGGGTTTGAGGGATTATCAATTAGAAATCCCAAACTTTTTAAGCTTTCATTGATGGCAAAAAATGTTTTCAACTATCTTAATTTCTCCAATCATATTTGGGTTGACATTGTTCACCATAAATATGCCAGTCTTAACTTCTGGACTAATGCCATCCTGACCAACTGTTCTTGGTTCTTGAAAGGCTTATGTCAAACTGCTTTTGCTCTTAAACATTGTTTTTGAGTGAAGACTTTAAATCTGTCCAATATCTCTTTTTTTTTTATATGATCCTTGGTACAGTGATATCCCTCTAGATTTTAAGCCTACATATTTAAATATGACATTGGATCCTGAAAACATTCATATCTCAGAACTTCATACTGGCAATCATTGGAACATGGATAGATTGAATTTGATTTTTGGCAATCATATGAGCAATCATTTCATTCATAATGGGCTGTGTAGATCTGGTTATAATAATTGGGTTTTGGTATCCGGATACTAAAGCTAAGAAGACTACCTTTATTGTGTACTCCCATTTGAATTCTATATGACTGCCCCGAACCCGGTTTTATGGACCGGGAGCTGACAAAGCGGCCAGTACACCTCAGGCGAAACCAAGTAGGTATACAAGGCCTCAAATCACGATCCAAAAAGCAGAACAACAAAAAATTCAAACTCGATTGGATTGCAAACAATATAAACTTATTCAAATAAAAACCTGGGCCCACAACAATCGGGACTTATTACAAGCTAAATAAAAGCGGCGATGGCCCAGCGATCCTTGCTAAGCTATCGCCACTGATCTCTACTCCCGATGCTGATATCAACAAAAATTTATGAGCTTGACATCGATGAAGCACCCACTAAAAATATTGGGATCATTTACACAAAATCATAATTTATCAAAATGAGAAAACCGGAGCAGAATTATTTCAAGTAAACAAAGATGTCAAAGCGAGCATATAGGTCCCCAGCAACTATTGCCAAAAACAAAATCACAAAATTCATATGTTTACCCTCGGTGACCGAGACAAAATTTAACAAAAGTCATATTTTTACCCTCGGTGACCCCGAGCCAAAATTATTAGAGGCGTTATTCTTCACGGCGGAAGCGGTGGGAAACTATAGTTTCTATAACAAAATCGATCAACACGGTCGGTGTTTAACCCCGATGTGAGGGTTATTGCAAAGTTATTTGGGGACTAGTTTACATGTCAAAATACTTTACATTCACAAAAGCGATGAACTAACAAAAATTCAAAACAAGCAAAAGTACAAGAATTTCATGATAACATGATCCCATTTTTGTCATATCAAAAATACACCGATTAATGGAATACAAACATGAGCAGGATAATAAAAAAATAATAATATTCTTTAATCAAAAATTAACTAAAAACATACCTAAAATTCATAATTGAAGTAATACATTTTTAGATAAACTATTTAAATTTTTACAAATTAAATAATCCAATTAAAAATAAATATTTAAACCTTTCCGATAATTGTAATCCAAAAATAAAAATATCATTAACTCAAAAATTTCAAATAATTTAAAAGTAATTCCAAAAATAATAATAAATAAATAATCAAAAATATATATATATATATATGTCAAAAATAATCGATGATTTTCTTTTTAAAAATTCAAAAAGTTCACAAAAACTTGAATTTTTCAAGTATAAACATATAATAGGGTTTATATGTGGGATCTTATCACGATTAACGCAAAAAATACTCTCAAACCTTACACCTTTGGCATGTCACTATATTTTGGGAAGAGATCCTATTAGCTTTTAAATAACAAAAATCGAGGCTAACAAACAATAATATTAAACAAAAAGATTTTTAGAAAGGTACAAATGCGAAAAGTTCAAAGTATTATTCTACACTCCCAAATATTGATTATTGTGAGGGTATAATAGCAATTTCCCACTCTAAAAGCCATATCAATAATTCCAACATGATCAATGAGTACTAAAACCCTCAAAACTTCACTCACACTTTTCCAAATCACAAATTTAAAAATTCTGGGAATAATAGACACCTAACACTATAACATAGCCGAAATTCACATAATTTAGAATAATACTCAATTTATAACATTCAATTGAATCTCTAACGATTTCTGCAAAATTATAATTCAGACATATACTTTTAAAATATGCATATCTCTTAACCTACAACTCCAAACTTAATGAAATTTTACTGACAATCAGAAACTCAAAAAAATGAGCGACTTTCTTATTTTTCACCTTATCTAATTCAATCTCCTCGATCATCAAAAATTGGCCATGATTCTTCAAGTTACGCATGCGAAATATCATCCAGAGACAATTATACTAATGAGGCTATATCTCACAAACTACGGATGCATAAAATCTGAAATTTTTGCAATTATTTATATAACATAAAAATCTACAACTTTCATATTTTACTCTCTTTCAAATTCTTCCTCTAAGATCTCTAAAATCGGAGAGGGATTTCTGCTATTGTCAAAAACGAAAATCTGAAACCTCTCAAATTAAATCAACTAACAATTCCTTTCTCATGGCGAAAGATTATACCTCAATCAACTATACTTCACATTACATCAAATATATCATGCAAAATCTCATCCTTGAGACGTGATTAAATCCTTACAAGCATCACGGTCAAAGATCCTAAGAATATGCTTAGGTGCATACATCAAAAGAGAAACAAAACTCCTTCAAACTACAAATTGGGAACAAACCTTAGAAACTCAAGGTCTAAATCTAAAGTTTAAAGGTGAATCACAAATAGGAACAAATTTTAGGGTTTCAGAAAGAAATAAATCTAGAGCCAACCGGCATCAATAATAATAATTAATTATGCAACAAGCTCAAAGATCCTACCTTGAAAGAAGCAAAACAACACTCGATAAGAAGATCCACTCGTCCTTGCCGCCGGCACCACCATGAAGTAAAGGAAAAGAGGGCTAGGGTTTTTTTTTATAAGAGGTCGTGGCGGTGGAGCTGCAATCAGATTGTGATATTTGGTAACCGTAAGGATAAGAGCAAGGGTTTTAAAATCTTATAAATCAATGGCTCTGATTGAAAAAGCTTGCATTGACGGCTAGGATCTAATTTAAGGGGTGGGGCTCACACTATAGCAGCTTGTGAGCAATCTTGGAAGGGCTGAAATCATCTTTGGAGGCTCAACATAGCCCTTAGAGTAAAGCTATTTTAC
>NW_024087384.1:0-13054 GCF_009730915.1 Dioscorea cayenensis subsp. rotundata | reverse complement strand
TGATAAGTGCTTGTGCGATATGAATGCGAGCGTTCATTTCTTATGTTGAGCATTACTTTTCTCGGGTTTTTTTACATTAATATGTGTTTTTTTATGTTACTTTTACGCGGTAGAGGGTCATGAGGCTAAGTATGAAGGAAATATGCCAATGTGGATCATAATGCACCTATTTTGGAGGAGATCTTGCTAAGGTTCAAACGGGAAGACATAGGACAAGTGTGAGATGCTAGAGTGTGTGCCAACCTCCTTGCATTCGAGTAAGTACATCCATTTGGAGGGCACAAAGGCGGTCACACTCGAGCATTCCGTCTTATGCGAGACAAGAACAAGAACCCCACTAACATATATATCATTGAAGAAGCAAGTGATTCACGACGTGAGCGTGTGCCCGCTTTGCGTTACGCAATGAAAGTATGGAATAGGGGAAGTTATTCGGTCGAAGACTAGGAAAACACCGTAGGGAAATGCATGGCAAAGACCTGTTCACGGCCAGTCGAGAAAATCGGAGAATCGGAGAATCCACACGGGCGTGTGGAAATTATCCACGACCATGTGGAAATTCCACACGCGAGCGTGTACCATCCACGCCCGTGGAGTTGCCCGATTCGACCCTATTTAAAGCCGGTTCAGCCCCGATTTTGGTATTCTATTCTCCAACATTTCGCCAACTTGAGAGAGGGCTTCGGCTAGGGTTTCGAGGGGTATTGACCAAGGTTTTGGAGAGGTTCTACGGCTCCGACATCGTGATTCGATTAGGAAGAAGGTTGGTAGGGGAGCTTCGATCGAGGCGTATCCTATACCCGGACGAAGGAATCCTTGGATGACGAGTAGAGGACTTTCCACAAGACCATCGACTACGCACCATCGAGGGGGTTTCTTTTATGGATTCATTGCTTTTTACATTCGATATCTTTGATTGTACTTAGCTCCATGGAGAGCTAAACCCTTAGTGGGTACTTGGGTGATTGTGAACCCTAGGATGTATTCGTTTCATTGAACTTCTTTATTATGCTTTTAATAAATTGATGTTTATTGTGAGTTCCAACCTTGAATGCTTGATTGTGTGAATATTTCCCCTAGAGTGACACTAGGGTTGAGAGTTCTTGTTGGTAACCTTGTGAGTGAGTGACACACCACGAGCGTTAGACAAAGCTAGGTTGGAGAGGATTGAGAGGGTGAGTCGAGAGGTACAGGGGCGTCCCCTTTCCCCTCCGACGTGATAGATTCTACCTCCGTTCCTCGACTTCTTTGCGGCCATAATAGAGTAAATAGTCTAAGGGATGAACCTCCACTAGGGACCTTCCGCCTGGACCAAAGGGTTAGGTCTAAATCTAGGAAGAAATTTATCATTTGGAATCCCTAGAGCTCATTGCAACTCTATGCGATTGCGAGGTGTTGAGATTGTTCGATTTCTCCTCCGGGACATGTATAGAGTTAGGCATAGTTGACCTTAGATTTGGGACTATGTATGTAAGGATTTCCACGACTCACCATTGCATTAATTAGGAAGCATAATAGAGAGTTCTTGCACTTGAAGCGATTATCCTAGGTGAAGCATCATCCGAGTACCCCATCTTTATCGATTGCCTTGCCTCCTCCTTACTTTTGCTCTCTTACTTGTTGCCTTTAATTGTTAAGAATTGAATCATTACCACACTTATCATTGTTGATACTCCACATAGCTAAGAATTGAATTAAGTGTCTTTACTCCCTACTCCCTGTGGATTCGACCCCACTCACCCGGGATTATTACTTCGACAAACCCGTGCACTTGCGGGATATAAGCAATGGGACCTTGTCAGGTACGGTACAATTTTAAAAGGTGAACTTTTTCTCACATAATCACCGATTCTAGGATAACTTGTGCAGCAACACTTACAATGTGGGGTGGAGATATCACCCCAACTTCTCCTGTAGCTAACTGACACAAGGGGAAGGACTGCAACAACAAAATAGAGACCCTTTACAAAGTACACAGATGCCACCCTCCTTTTCTTCCTCAAATTCAAATTCAATTACTGAACTTACTGGGTTGTTGGGCGAATTTATCAAGAGTACAGATAGTCATCTTTTGACTCATGAAGAGATTATCAGGAACACAAATGCCACAGTGCGGAATTTAGACCATCATATAACTCAAATGTCCAAATTGATTGAGGAAAGGCTTTCAGGGTCACTCCTTAGCAACGCAGAGGTCAACCCAAAAGAATCTCTTAAGCGTGTTTCATTGAGGAATGGTAAGTAACTCCCAAATTTTGTTGAGAATGAGGCTAAGAGGGTAATTGTTGAATCAACTGGCACTATTAACCTTGAAGCCCCAATTGATGTAGAGAAAAAGAGAATGGAACAAGACAAGGAGAAGAGTACTCCACCCGTGTATCAACCAAAGCTCCCCTACCCTGTGAAGGCGAGAAAAGATCAATAAGATGAGCGATATAAGAAATTCCTCAACATGTTCAAGACTTTACACATCAATGTTCCATTAATTGAAGTTCTTGCTCATATGCTAAGATGAGCTAAGTTTTTTAAGAAACTGCTCACTAACAATAGGAAATTGGAAGATGTATCCTCTGTAACACTTAATGAGCAGTGGTCGGCATTAATTACCAACTCTCACCCTAAGAAGGAAAAATATGCCATTGGATTCATCATCCCTTGCACAATTGGTGGGCTAATTGATGGAAAGGGATTTGCTAATTTAGGAGCAAGAATAAATCTCATGCCCTACAAATTTTTCAAAAACTTAGGCTCGGGGAGCCAAAGGCCACTCTTATGACTCTACAATTGGCTAACAGATCCATCAGGCAATCACGTGGGATTATCAAAGATGTGTTAGTGGAGGTGGACAAGTTTATTTTTCGGTAGATTTTGTCATTTTGGATGTTGATGACAAGATGGAGGTGCTGCTAATTCTGGGCAAACCTTTCTTTACCACGTCCAAGGCTATCATTGATGTCAAGTATGATCGAATGGCACTCTGAGTGGGGGAAGATGAAGTAATATTTAAACTCCATGACTCTATGTGACACACAATGGATTTTTATGATACTTGTTATTATGTGGATATGCTATTGATGACTTAGATTCTGATTATGTGCAGGATATGCTTATGAAGGATGAGTTATCTAATCTACTTGAAGATACCGCTCTTGAGGATATGGTCAAGGAAGAGGGAGTAGAGGAATCATAATGTTTATAAATGGCGAGGGTGGAAGCAACCATTCCCTCCAAGCCACCAATGAAGAAAGTATCCCAAGCAACTCAATGGTGGAAGTAGGTGACCGCCAAAAGAAAGAAGCCACCAGCCTCACCACCCATTTCTAATTAACCCAATTCTTGGACCTTTGGTGAGATCAATTTAATCAATTCATTATTGCCATATTCATGCATCGGTATTTTGGATGATTATGAGAGGTCTCGATGTCACGAGGCTCCTTGAGTGCACAAGAGGTACGTCAAGCTAGTGATTTTAAACAAGCGCTTCATCATAGCCAACCCAAGTTGTTGTGTTGGATATTTATTGTTTGTGTCTTCCTTTGTTGTCATTTTCCTTTTGTTTGATATTGCTAAAGAGAACACTTGCCCTGGAATTGTTCTCGATAAGCACAGACAGAGTGCACCCCTGCTTATCCTACTAATTTTCACTGGTTTCGGCTTTTGAAGCTTTTCCAGGGCAAACACAGGTTGAACATGAGTGTGCAAGGAGGGTAAGCACAAACACCGTGCATTTAGCACGATTGCGTCCTTCTTCTTTGAGGTTTTGGGACCTTTACCTGAGATAATCAAGGGGAGCAACATGCCTTCAGCATGATCGTGCTTGCCCTGAATTCAAAAACTAACCCTGGTGCCCTGAGCACGCATGTGTGTTGTGCATGCTCAGTTTCGACCGTTCGGCTTCCACCGCCATGTGACACCACCTCATGCCCTGGACCATATTACTTGTTCTACAGTAGCATTATGGTGGCTGCAGAGGAGTGTCACTCGGATCACTAAGCATTTAGGTGTGAGACTATCACCTGAGCGCCCCATTCATCATATTGGGGTCGATACTTCTGATCTGGGGGAGTCTCAGAAGGACTTTACTTTATCAGGTAACAATTCTGAGACTAAGAGTGCACCATTCTGATGACATTAGAGTGTCGCCGCAGCATTTTACTTGTATTTATTTTCTTTTCTTATGTTTTATTTTTATCTTTCTGTTGTTAGTGTTGTACTCAATTAGCAAGGAGAGTCCCCTTCTACATTTTTGCTTGTTTATCTTTGTTTTGACATAGTTGTTGCCTTTTCAGCTTTTATTACTCTATATTATCGTGTTTCTAGAGCTTTATTTGTGTCTTCCACTACTTTTAGGGATTGTGTGGATGCTTGGAGTTGAATGACACACACTTTGAGAGCGGCAACATCACTCTCCGTGTTCTGTAAAGTCCCTTCAACGCCCTCCATCTTTTATTATCTCAATTTTTACATTGAGGACAATGTAGCATTCAAGTGTGGGGGAGGGTTACATGCTTGCTTTTCTAGAGATGATTGTCTAACCAATGATGATCTATGATTGTTTACACTTATAACTTCATAAGCTTTGGTTGACACATAGTTGTGAATGATTTATTAGGGCCCATAGTGTAGAATCACTCTTACTTTGAAGATTCAAGTTCATCACTCAACTCTAATTGTGGAGCAACATGTCCCTAGGACGAAATGCTTTATCTCTTTTGGGTTAAAAAAATGGAAAGTCAGATCCCCTGTAGGATGCCTTACGGGTTCGGCGTAAATATTTGGTAAAAAGATGCTAGAAAGAGCTATCACCATAGAAGAGTGAAAGCTACTCTTGAGTAGTCAAATTTTGGGCATTACAAGTGTACATTTGGTGACCTACTCAAAGAGAAGGCTACCTCTCCTTAAGACTTTAGGGTACTCGATTTAGGGTTTGCATACACACAAGTTCTTTGGAGTAAAAGTGTAGTTGTTTAACTAAACATTCTCATTTTTTTTAACCCTTGTCGTCTCCTTGTTTTGTTTAAGAAGTTTTAATCCACCTAAGATCATAGGTGATGCACTCATCTTTTCTTTCATTGAGTGATGTGAGATCACTTGAGACGCAAAGAACTTGAGGAAATTGAGGTAGAATAAATCACACCGGAGGGGAAAGGGGATGCTCCGCTACCTCTCGACTAACCCTCTCAACCCTCTCCAATCTATCTTTGTCTAACTCTCGTGGTGTGTCACTCACTCACAAGGGTTACCAACAAAAACTCTCAACCCTAGTGTCACTCAAAGGGGGTATTCATAAAATCAAGCATTCAAGATTGGAACTCAAATAAAACATTAATTAATTGAAAGCATAATAAAGAGGTTCAACGAAACGAGTACATCCTAGGCTTCACAAATATCCAAGTACCCACTAGGGGGTTTAGCACTCGATGGAGCTAATTACAATCAATGAAATCAAATGTAAAAGCAAAGAATCCATAGAAAACCCCGTCGATAGTCATGGCGATAGTCTTGTGGAGAGTTCTCTATTGGTCCAAGGGTCCTTTTGTCTGGCCTAGGATACACCTCGCCGGATCGGTGCCGGTGAAAGTTCTCCCACTAACCTTCTTCCAAACGGAGCGCGATGTCGGAGCAGTAGAACCTCTTCCCATCTCTACCTAATACTTCTCAAAACTCTAACCACCCCCCTCTCTCAAGTTGGGGAAAAAATGGAGAAAAGAATCCTGAAATCGCGGCTGAAATCAACCTTAAATAGGGCTGAAATCAGTAATCCACACACCCATGTGTGTGCCCGTGTGGATTTTCACACGGGCGTGTGGAATTAGCGCATGCCGGTATAGATTCTCTATTTTCATCCTTCTTTGGGCGGCTGTGAACAGTATCTACTATGGAGTTTTTCTACAGTGTTTTCTGCAGTGCCCTGCTAGAATACCGGCCCAAAACACTCATGAATCCATGCTTTCATTAAGGTAACATAAACGGGCACATGTTTACGGCGTAGATCGCTTTGCTTCTTTAATAACGGACATGTTGGTGGATATCTTGCTATACATGCACAAGCTGGAAAGCTTGAATGTGACTGCCCTTGTGCCCGTCCAAATCGTTGTGCTAACTTGAATACGAGGAGGTTGGCACACATTCCCACATTTCAAACCCAACTTATGTCTTCGCGTTTGAACCTTCTCAAGATTTCCTCCATATGGTGCATTTACGATCCTCATTGGCTTCTTTCTCTAATATTCAGCCTCACAACCCTATCTGCATGAAACTGACATAAATACACATATATTAGCGTTAAAACCCGATAAAAGTAATGTTCATCATAAGGAAAGAACACTTCGCATTCTTATAGCACAAGCACTTATCACCTCATCTTCTCCAAGGGTTCCCTCGTCAAGCTTAGGGCACAACTCGCCGAATCGATGTAGACTAAAGCTCCCCCAATAACTATTTTTTGAAGGAACGTGGTGTTGAAGGCCGTAGAATCACTCCAAAAACCTTGCCAAAGCCTCTCCTAACCCTAGCCGTGAGCGCCTCCAAAGATGGGGAAAAGATGGAAAAAGATTGGAAAAAGATTCCTCAAAATGCCTCAAATCACGACTTAAATAGGGCTGGAATGGGGCATCCACATGGGAGTGTGAAATTTCCACACACCCATGTGAATCTTCAGGAATCGAATTTTCAGCACGCTATGAATAGTAACTACTACAGTGATTTGCTCCAATAAACTGCTGCAGTACTTCTCCAAAATACTCCCGAATCCACAATTTTTCATCGAGGCCACATGAATGGGGACACATTCATGTGGTAGATTGCGTTATGTCTTCAATAAAAGTACATTTGACGAAGATCTTGCTAGCATTGCACAAGTCAGAACACATGAGTGTGACTGCCTTTGTGCCTCTCCAATTTGCATGTTCTACAACGCCCTTTTGCGTGTGTACCACAAGTTTATGGGTTTGTCAATGTAATAATACCCCAGTCAGTGGGTAGTCAAATCGACAGGGAATAGTTATTAGAAACACAAAGATTGCAATTTAACTAGAACAAAAATGAATCAATAGTGATGTGAATAAGAACCAATGCAAATAGAAATAATAAATGAAGAATGAGGCGCAAATAAAAGTCATAAAGGCAATCGATAATAAATGGACCATCCAAACATTGTTCACCCTAGGACTATTTTTTGAAGTGCAAGACCAATTATTATGTTTCCTAACTAATGTCTAATTAGTAATGGAGATCCTTAAAGACACTGTCCCAAAACTTAAGGTGAACCGTCACTAACCATACACTATACCTAGTGGAGAAATCTCTTAACCTCGATACCTCACACTTTGCTAGGTTGCTTTAGGCTTTAGGGATTCCAACTGATAAACCCTATTTAATAAACTAGAGCTAATCCTTTGGTCCAGACGAAAGACCCCTACTGACAATTAAGCCCCAGATACTAAGGATTATTTCAACGTTTGACTCTGTTGATTGCGCAACTAAGCCCCAACAGAGTTCATCTCTTAGCACATCACTCTATTGTGGCTGCAAAGAACTCTTGGAACGTGGAGATAAAATAAATCACACCGGATGAAAAAGGGTACGCTCCGCTACCTCTCGACTCACCCTATTAACCTTCTCGAATCTAGCATTGTTTGACCATCATGGTTTGTCACACATCCACAAGGATTACCAAAATGGATTCTCAACCTAAGTGTCACTATTATGGAAAATCAACTGAACAAACATTCAAGATTGGAGCTCAATTAAAACATCAATTAAAGAAAGCATAATAAAAGGTCAAAGAAACAATATCATCCTAGGATTTACAAGCCCAAGAACCCACTAGGGGTTTAGCTCTCCATAGAGAAAAATACAATCAATAACGAAATCAAAAGTAAAAATATGCAATCCATGAATAAAAGTCCGTTGGTGTTCATGTCGATAGTTTTCTGGAGTGGCCGAGTCTTCTCCAAAGGTCCCCTCGTCAAGCCTAGGTCACAGCTCGCTGGATCGGTGCTGATGAAAGTTCCCCCAATAACTCTCTTCCGAAAGAAATGTAGTGTCGAATACCGTAAACCTCTCCAAAAGCCTAGCCAAAGCCTCTCCAAACCCTAGCCGTGTTCGCCTCCAAAAATGAGAAAAGATAGGCTAAAGGATGGAAAGAAGGATGCGTAAATCGGGCTAAAATCTTGACTTAAATAGATTGGAATCGGGCATCCACACGGGAGTGTGGAATTTCCACAGGTCCATGTGAATCTGCAGAAATTTGTTTTTTTCAGCGACTCGTGAACGAAAGAATCGTTACGATGAAATTAATACAGTGAAGTCCTATAGTAACATGCTACAGTACTCCACCAAGATACTCCCGAATCCACACTTTTTATCGAGGCAACATAAACGGGCACACGTTGATGTTGTAGATCACGTTGCATCTTCAAATAAAAACACATTTGCCAACAATCTTGCTAGCATTGCACAAATCATAATACATGAGTGTGACTGCCTTTGTGCCCCTTCAATTTGCATATTCACTTGAGCACAACGGAGGTTGGCACACACTCACATGTCATTAAGCACAACTTGTGTCTTCAAGTTTGTTCACTCTAAAATTCCATCAATAAAGTGCAAACACAATCTATTTTGGCTTCTTTCTTCTATACTTGTCTCCGCAGTCCTACATGCACAAAAGTAACACAAATACATATGTATGAGCGATAAAATCTGAGAAAAGTAATGGTTATTGTAAGAAAAGAATACTTTATATTACTATTACACAAGCACTTATCAAACTCCCCTAATCTTAAGCTTTTTCTTGTCCTCAAGCAAAAATAAACCATTAAAGCATAAAAGAAAGAATCTTGAAAGTGCTTGGCTTTAGGTTCACAAAAAGTATGCAAAAGAAGCATTCTACAAGTAAAGAAAATTTCAACACTAAATACGAAAAATCATTGCCCTAGCTAAAACTCAAATAAAAAAGGATAACAAACCCGAAATCGTGCAAGTGTGTGTAGACTCACTCAAGTCGACCTAACGTATACTCCTCAAAGTTCTAAGCATAATGGACTTATTTATATGCAAAACAAAGAAAAGAGACGGTAGTAGCTTCACACATCCTCTAAGGTAACCCTTTCCAAAGCGGCCACTAAGGTGGCTTTCACACTTTCAAGGTGGTAGCTCGTTCTACCGGGGTAGTAGCTTTCACTCATCCCATGAGATAGCTCTTTCTCTCATTAGGGCATAACTAGTATCCGACTTATGAGAGTAGCTTCATACTTCATAGGTGGTAGCTCTTTCCACCCCAAATGCACAACCAAAACAAACATTTTTCTTTCTTTTTGCAAATTTTTTTAGCAAAATTAACACAACAAAGAGTAACTACACTAGTCCCTTCAACATCAAACTTGAGTTCCCACAAGGCTTAATAAGCGAGTAGTGCAACCAGTATCAATCTAGCAAAAATTCCTAAAAATTCAAGTAAAAACTAGACCATGAGATCATTTAATGTTAAAAATTCTCCTAACTTAAGAATACCACCATTGCAACTAAGGTGAACCGCCATTGTCTACATGAGCATGTAATTTTAGTCAAAACTTGTATAATGTACATGTGTAATATGAACTCCGCCCCCCACACTTAAGATGTACATTGCCCTCAATGTATGAATGCAAGCACAATAACAAGTATAACATTCAAGATCATAAGTGAAGGTGGGCAATTGAAACAATACTCCCCCCGAACTGTTAATGGTATATTTGATGAAGCTATATTCCTTTAGAGTTGAGTTCTAATGGATTATGGCGCACACACCGCCATGTGTAAAACACATTGGCCGTGTCCTTGACTAGTCCTCAATTTCGATACTCACAAGACCATCTGCACGTATACACAAGGGGGATTCAGTAAAGCTCAACAAAAAACAAACTAATACTCAAGTATATAAAGAGAAAGCAATGAAATACAACTGGAGATCACAAAAAATATAAGATAAACTCAGAAGGAAGATCCTTTCTGAGTGATACAAGTCCAAAACATAATACTAGAATGAAATACAAAAAATAAGAACAAAAAAATGTAAAGACGCCTTAAGCGTCGGTGTCTGGCTCTGTCACCTGCTACTACTGGTGGTGCTGGATAATAAATGAGGAATAAGTGAAGAAAAAGAGAAAAAGAAGCTTACCGACAAAATGAGAATGAAAGACTGCGAATGCGGCCGGAAAATAACCCAAGAACTCTTTAAATAGATGGTGAGGGGTTGGGAAACCAAAAGAAGGAGTTCCTTGAGTGTGGAGATATTCTAAAATGAAAATGCACAAGTGATTTATAAAGAGAAATCACGGCCGTTTGAGTTCTGTACATCAACATGGGCGTGTGGAAATTACCCATGCCCGTGTGACTCCACAAGGGAGCTTCACAGGGGCAGTCACACGCCCCTTTGTGCTCTCGGGATGGCACTCTTTGGTTCTGAACACAAACACACAGGCGTGTGGAAATTCATCACACCCGTGTGCCAGACCCATAGAGGCACCCACACACCCCTGTGGTTTCTCCATCAATACGAGAATTTCTCTAAGTGTTTCACATGACCATGTGGAAATTCCACACGAGCGTGGATCTTCTCAAGGGTTGCTCACAGGGGCACTCACACGTCCTTGTGTCTTCTCAAGATGGATGAAAACTCTCTGTAGAGTTTCACAAGGGCGTGTGGAAATTACCCACATCTGTGTAATTAATAGGATCATCCACAAGGTAGACACATGCTCTTATGTGCTCTCGGGATAGCGCACTAAACTCTACAGAGAAACTACGCCCGTATGGAAATTACCCACGGGCGTGTGACCATGACAAGGTCATTCACAGGGCAAGACACACACCCCTGTGTCCTCAGAGGATGAGCTCTGAACGAAAACAGACACCCGTGTAGAAATTCCAAACAGCTATGTGTCTTCTCTAGATAACTTAGAAAAATTTATAGACTTTGCAAAAAATTTCTGCACATTTAAACATACTTAGAGCCGGCATACATTATGCAAGATTAATCATAGAATCATGAAAAACACACTCAAACGACTAAGAAACTTCGCCAATCACAATTAAGCACTCAAAAAACATCAATGATCCACGAGAAAATTACAACAAAAGTATGTAAAAGACTAAGACAGCAACACTCAAGCTCTTATTCATGCAAACACTAACTAAAACCTAGAAAAACAGTAAAAGACTTGGGTTGTCTCCCAAGAAATGCTTGTTAAACGTCACATAGCTTGACATACCTGACCTTACCTTATGAGGGCTCATAGATGAAGGTTTCCCTCTTACCCATGACTTGAAAGCATGATGAACATAGTCTTTTGAAGATAGAGGGGGAGTTATCAAGTTTGTTACCGCACAAGGGTTCATCACCCTTACTCCATTTTTGCTTATCCCCATTAGCCTTGGGGCGTTTCTTGTGACGTCTCCTTGCACACTTCATCTTCCGGAGCATCTTCTTCATGATACCCGGGCTAGGTTATATTTTGTCCTCTAGACTAAGCATCAAGATGTCTTCATTCTCCACTTCTTGATCTAGCACACCTTCATATGGGTCCGAATTAATCATTTCCTACACATATTTTTCTATTAGTTCATCGGTGGTGTCAAGAAAGTAAAGAGTATCATCAAAGTCTAGAGAATGTCTCAAGGTTTTGGTGAGGCGATATGTAAGCTTGTCATCCCCAACTCCTAAAGTTAACTACCCACCGTCCATGTCGATAAGGGCTTTGGAAGTGCGCAAGATGACCTTCCACGTATCAAAGGAATGTCGACATCCTCATCAACATCTACGAAGTCTACAGGAAATATGTACTTGTCAACCTTCACAAATACATCTTCAATGATGCCCCTCGGATGTCTAACCTTTCGGTCCGCCAATTGTAACATCATCCGAGTGAGCTTAGGCTCTCCCAAGCCTAGATTTTGAAAGAAGGTATAAGGCATGACTTTGATATGAGCCCCTGAGTTTGCTAATACCTTTTTTTCACCCATGTTACCAATGTTGCACAGAATGATGAAGCTTCCAGTGTACTTCTTCTTGTTCGCTATATTCTTTTGCAACACTGTCGAATATGAAGCATCTAAGATCACAGATGCACTCTCCTCTAACTCCCTCTTGTTAGTCGTAAGGTCATTGAGAAACTTTGCATACTGTGGCATTTGAGACAATGGCTCCACAAAAGGAATGTTTATGTGCAATTGCTTGAATAACCCCAAGGACTTCTTGTGTTGCTCATCATTTTGGTCATTCATCAACCTTAAAGGACAAAGGATTATTGGCTTATAAGGTGGAGGTACCACCTCTTTTCCTTTTGTTCTCTCCTCAACCTCCATGACATCGGGTGCTTTAACATTGGTCTTCTCAGTCGAAAGCCTACCCTCAACCTCACGACCACTTCTCAAAGTGATCACTTTCACATGTTCCCTCGGATTGCTTTTGGTGTTACTAGGCAAGCTTCCTTGAGGTCTCTCCAATAACGACTTCGTAATTTGCCTCAGATGATTCTCCAAGTTGTGTAATAATGTGTTGTGGTTGCGAAGTGTGGCTTCAATTGATTGAAATCTAGTGTCCGATGATTGAATGAACTTGGTTAAAGCCTTATTTAGATCAGTGATCCAGTTTTCCAACCCTGAAACTTCCTTCTCCATATTCGGAGCTTGTTCTTGTTGTTGGTAACCGGGTGGTGCCATTATCTTTTATTGCCCTTGATTACTCCATGAAAGATTCGGATGGCTCCTCCAACCCAGATTGTAGGTGTTGCTATATGGATTGCCTTCGTTTCTCATTGCATTACCCACAAAATTCGCTTGTTCTACAGAGGATGTACCACCAGTAGAAATCAGGCAATCAGATGGAGCATGTCCTCCCCTACATCCTGTACAACTAGTCATAGCCGCCAAACTATTAGAAGTTAGAGTGTCTAACTTCTTGCTCAATAACTCTACTTAGGCCACCAATGAAGTAACTGAGTTAATCTCGGGAAGTCAGGCTACCTTCTTTTGTCCCTTGTAATTTCCGCCGATAAGCTTAATGCGTAAC
>NW_024087383.1:0-22857 GCF_009730915.1 Dioscorea cayenensis subsp. rotundata | reverse complement strand
ATCGTAGGTAAATATTATTACCTACGAAAAACAAATCGTGAGAACGAAAACGTAGAACGGTCTGTGAGTAGGTAAAAGAATTTGCATCTACGAGCTTCTCCTATTTTCGGGTAGTTTTAACTTTGGAAATCTTTCTCACGTTATTTCCTCTCATAGAGAAACGTAAACAATATTCGTGGCTAAATTAAAAATCGTAGAGGGAAAAGATTATTGCTACTTAATAAAATTGTAAGTTAATGTGTGCTCCTTATTTCTCACAGAAATTTAGTTACGAAAAATTTGTTGAGAATAGTGAATCTGTTCAGTGCTTTTTATCTATGATAATTTTCGAGAGAGTTTTGGGCTTTGTGTTCTACGATTTTCAAGTTAGTAGTGAATTTATCTTATTTTATCATGCTTTTTAGCTACAATTATTTTTCGAGTCATTATTTAACAAAATCATAGGCGAATGGTTTAAATTTTCACGATATAAAAATTGTACTAATAATTCATTGTTAATATACATATTGAGATTCAAAAAGTATCCATTCCAAATATTATTTTGCAAAACATTGAATCCAAGAATAAAATGTTCAACATAACCATTTCGTCTACAATCATTCCAGAACCTAAGTTACCATCCAAATACAAAAAGCATCAAAAGACCAAAGTATCAATGCTAAGTTGTGTCTTTTGCCCTCTGTACTATAAATGAAAATCATTTTATGCGAATACTCATCCCACCCTTTGTCAAATCTCATTAACTCCTCACGATTAAAGTATAAAATAAAAATTTGCTATATATATCATATATACTATTTCACTAAAAATAATCAAATCATAAATTTATATTTAATAGTTGCTCTCAAAAATAACTTTTCTTTATCCAAGCAAAAAGAAGTAAATGCCAAAAATAGCAAACCTGATTACGAACCATATAATGATTAAACTTGTGCATCATCTTGTTCATCTCCACTACAAGATAAATAAAAAATGCCAAATAAAAACTTTATTAAGTCGCATCATAATGTAATAAACATAATCATTTAATGTTATAACTCGTTTGATGATTTTCATCTAAAGTCATAATACCTTGTAAACTAGTGTACTCAACCATCATCGATCAAGAGAAAATCTCATCAGTGAAAGCTTTCAAAATATACAAAATAATATCTTTCATTCCTCAAAAAGAATTATAATAGGCTATCAATTATCCTCGATCAATAACTTCTCAATATTTACATTAAGAAGAAAAAGCATATTCCTCGTATCGATTATCTTTAGATGCAAGTGAATAATGTAGTAAGAATCATGTCACACTACTAATAAAATTCCAATGCTACGCCATTTTGTATTCTCGTATGTATCGAGAAGAGTCTCATGTGTATCATATTACGTAAGCATCATTTTATACCATTGAAGTACTAAACTTTTTGCTCAAAAAGGTGACTCAAAAGGAAAAATTAGTAGGGACATAAATCTCTAGCGAGAGCCACCGATTCTAGGCATAAAAATCATGAACATACTTACCCAACTTTTTCACTGACAAATTGGCAAATGAGAAATGTGAAGAATTCAATTGTTGAAACATTAGGAAAAGAAACAAATGTGATTCTTATTGATGCTTTTACAAATCAATTAATATCTAAATCCCCAAATTGAACCTACAACTCATTTGTGTTGAAAAAGATCCTAACAAATTAACTTCAAACATAATTAAAATAATATCTAAATTATAACTTCATTAGGTGCAATATTTCTGGCCAAAACCATATACAACAAATGAAAAATGTACAAGTTTTCAGGGATGAAGATAACACCATGGAGGTATTTAATTGACATCTTATATTCAACATATAACATTTGTATTATACATAATGTTGTAACTATGTAATATAATATATCACCATTTTTGGATTATGAGAATAAACATTTGGAGATAGATAGTTGACACCCCATTTCTCATCGTTTGGTTATTTACAGAATACTATGTGTCATATATATATATATATATGTGTGTGTGTGTGTGTGTGTGATTCAACAAAATTGTTACTCTATTAGAGATAGTCTTTAGACAAGTTCATCGTCTTCCAACTCAAAGAGCCAACATATATTCATGAATAGAACAAGACCTCACTATATATATATATACTTATTAAACAAATGAACACATGAAATTATCATATCTTAAGTTGCACTCATTGTCCTTCTAATTAACATGGACCAACATATATCCATTGTTTATTAACATGGACTACACACCAAGAACATTACTTCTCGATTGCAAAACCTAAAAAGCAATCATCAAGAATCCAAAGAAAATTTATATAAAAACTTTTCTTATCATTCAAAACTAAAAGGAATCAAATTAAGGGACAAACTAAACATGGACTTTAATAAACAACATAATGGAAATTGTAAGTCCACACATTAGCCTCAATTTGTTCTCGACATGCACAATGGAAAGCTAACTCCGAGAACCAAAAGGACAAGCAAATTAAAAGCGAAGCTTTATCTCACATGTTGCTCTTACAGAGTCTTAGAAAGAAGCCCTAGCAAATCAATAATGGAAGTAGGGGCACTCCATACCTGAATGCTATGCAGCAATAGTTCTATGACTCTCTTCTTGGTGTGATTAAAGACTGAGCATTCGAAACCCATCAACGAAGGCTCGGCCATTATGGATCTTGGAATGGCGTTTGGCAAAAATCATTTTTAAAAAAGCCTTATTTCACTCTTCTATGGGGGTGAAAGCCAAGCTTGATCTAAAGCTTCATCTAATCGGAATTAATTCTTGGAATAGACCCTGCACCAAAAATTTCCCAAACCCATCAATCTCTGAGAAGAAAAAAGATTGAACACACAAAGAGACGACAATGCCTCTGCAGGAAACCGTGATGGACTTAGAGGAGATGGCGTCCTTGCAAGAATGCATAGCCGCAACAATGATGTCTTTCCTTGAAGAACCATCAATTTCAATTAGAAAACAAAGCAGATCGACGGAGAAGAACTGGAAAAGAAAGGGATTACTTGTGCTGGTCATAGCCAACACCCATCTCGACGAAGAGGAGGTTCATGGGCTCTGAATGTGGTTGCGTCACCATGGAAAGGGGAAGAAAGGATCGACTGGGCTGAGGCCTTGGTCGGATGGAGAGGGGGCACAAGGGCAAGTGGAAAATGTGAATTTGGGGAACTAAGGAGAATGTCGGAAACGGGGGATAGCGGGAAGAGAGGAAGCAATGGCGGCACTGGTAAAAAGCAGCCTTAGCCCTAATGTGTATATAATATACATACATTAGAAAATTAAAAACATAGAAATAAGTTAAATGTTATTTAAATTTTGATACCTATAAATTATATCATTAAAAAATAATTATATATTAAAATAAATTTGTACGACTACAAAGCTTATACTCTACCTTACCATTATTTTTCAAAAAAGTTTAATTAAACATTGTGTGCTATTTTTAATTACATCTTAATAATAATTATAACCATCATAATCCTATGAACACATATATGAATAATAGCTTTTTCTAAACCATAATTAGAAAAAATATATAAATCTCAATTATTTATAATTTTTTTCCAAATAATTTTAGAAGAAAGCATACTTCTAAAATTTAGGAAAATAAATTATATATTTCCCCACTTGTATCCATATAAAGTATATTTTTCACATAAAATATTTTTAATTTAGAAAAAATAGGAACCAACTAGTAGTTTGTCTCTAAAAATTAGACTCAACATTTTATGGTGATACTAATATTTAGGATGATGACTAGAATGAGACAGAGTGAGAGGAAGAGGTAGTCATTCTAATTTCTATAATATATATTAGGTTTTTTTGTTTTGAATGTTTTTAAAAAGGGTTTTATGTAGGGTAATTTGTAATATATATATATATATATATATATATATTATTTTGTACATATTAAAATTATAGTCAAATATGTTAAATTAGTTGTATGTAGATAGATTAAAAAATATGACTTTTTAGTTATATTTCACATTTTGTAACCAAAATTAAACTCTCTCTTCTTTAGGATTTATTTCATAGACTATAAAATCATACTTTTTAGCTATTTTGTATCGATTCTTAGCCAAAAATTTAAATTCCTATTCTCTATGATATGTTTCATAGACATCCGCTTTTACCCCAAAAAAATTGTAGCAATTAGAAATAATTAGTAGTATTTGGTTTTCTAGTGTTTGGAATTGTTTGGTACCTCAAAGCATTTTTATTTCCCTACGAAAGTGTTATTGTTCCTACGCTTTTTGTTGTAGATAAATATATAATTTGTTGGTACGTGTTACAAAATGAAAAAGAACATTTTAGCTACGCTTTTTACAATTCGTGGTGAAAACTAGAAGAACTTTTCGCCACGATCTATTTTCAGTAGAACAAAAATCTTTGTTTTACCTACAAAAAGAAACGTAGTTATTCAAATCATTCGTGAGGCCTCGCCTTCCCGCTGGATAGGAAACCTTTGGCGGCTCGTAATGTTTGTTTCTTTTCTACGAAAATATATAAATCATAGATAATACAACATATTTAACTACGAAATTTACTATGTAGCTATAAACAATGTAGAGAATAGTCAAATTTCTTGTAGTGTAAATAACTTTTAATTTATATCAGAAGTACTTACATCCTTAAGTCTTCTCATCCCGATTTTGTATATAAGTCTTTGAGTGAATGCACTTTAGGAAGTGATTTTGTGAATAGATCGACTTGATTCTCACTCGGATTGAATCTTTTGAACTTCTATAACGCCTTCTTTTCCGAGAGATCATGAGTGTAGAAAAAAATTTTTGGTGATATATGTTTCGCTCTGTCACCTTTTTAATATAACCTCCTTGTATTTGAGAAATACAAGCATCGTTGTCTTCATAAATTACTCGTAGCATTTGTTGTTACTCGATGGTAATTTGCAGGGATGATCAGTATATGCCCAATCATAGATCGTAACCATTGGCATTCACGACTTGCTTCATGGAGAGCTAGAATTTCACAGATGATTTGATGAAGTAGTCAGTAAGAGTTTGTTTTGTGGAACGCCATGAGATAGTCGCATCCATTGTAAGAAAAACATGTATCCGAGCCCGAGATCGCCCTTTGTGAGGATCGAGATGATACCCAAAGATCAAGAAAACCCGTGAGGTTGGATGAAGATTCTTGTCGATAGAATAAACCTAGATCTGTAGTTCCTCGTAAATAACGTAGTACATCTTTTACTCCTTTCCAAAGGTGTCTTTGTGTCGTCGTAGAACTCAGATCTTGCTAGAAGATTTATCGCAAAAGCTATATCTCGGTCTCGGTATTATTCAGAAGGTACATTAATGCACCGATTGCACTTAAATATGGAGTTTCGGACCAAGAATGATCTTTCCTTCTTCCCTGGGCTGAAATGGATCTTTCTCGACCATCAAGAGTTCTGACGACCATCATGCATCTCGATGGATAAGCCTTCTCCATATTAAATCTCTTCAAAGACCTTTTCTCAGATAGGTTGATCGATGCACAAATATTCCCGAGGATAAGTGCTCGATTTGTATACCTAGATGTAATTTGGTCTTTCCCAAATCTTTCATTTCAAATTCTTTTTCAAATATGATCGTGCATATCTGCAATTTCAAAAGGAGTGCCTACAAGATTTAAATCATCCACATATACTCGCTATCACAACAAAACCGTTAGTATAACTTTTTAATAAACACACATGGACATATACTATCATTTTTGGTATCCTTCTTTTATAAGATATTCACCGAGACTGTTATACCACATCCGTCCCGTATTGTTTTTAACCCATAAAGAGATCTCCGTAATTTAATAGAGTATAAATGATGATTATTTGTAATGTTTGTTTTTTTCTATATCCTTCGTGGATTTTTCATATATATGTCATTTTCAAGTAATCCATACGGATATGCTCGCGACAACATCCATCAACCGCAGATATCTAATTTATTACTACGCCATGGCAATTAAAAAAATCTAAAAAGTAATTCCATCCATTACAGGAGAGTATGTCTCTTCATAATCAATACCGTGCATTTGAGAAAAAACCTTGAGCAACCAGCTCTTGCTTTGTATCTCATAATTTGATCATTTTCATTTCTTTTTCTCACAAACACCCATTTATAACCGATCTGGGTTTTATCCCTTCCGTGTTGGCACTCATCGCCCAAACACCTCACGCTTTTGATAGGGAATTTAGCTCACTGGATAACTTCTTTCCATTTTGGCCAATCATTTCTTTGTCGACATTCTTCAATCGGATCGTGGCTCGGATCATTATCGATGATTTATTTCTATATCCGTAGCCACATTGTAGATGAATATATCATTTATTTCGGTCTCATGTCGATTCAATCTTTCGACCATCATCTACATAGCAAATTGAATTTTCAACATTTTCGTAAATATCATCCCCCATCGATTCTTCATTAACTTGTTCTCGAGGGTTTTATAATTTCTCTCCCTTTTCACATGGGAGATCCTTATCTTTATTTTTTTTCTCGCTTCCTTTTTCTAGGAGTCGAATCTTTGGCACCAATTGGTCTTCCACGCTTTTTGTCGTGGTTTATTTTTCTACTTGATTTTCTTTTCAATGGATTCTTAGGAATCTCAATTCTCGCAGGAGCATTAGCACCGGTATATATGATTTGGTTACCATTTTAGTATCAGATGAATGCATCGTGTATTTCATTTGCAATATTTTTGCAATTTAATGATCCTTTGAACTTCAAGTTCACATTCATTGGTACGAGGATCATATGTATGTAATCGTGATGCATTCCAATCAATTTTTTTTGGCTCATTTTTGAGTAATCATTTCTCCCCTAATGCAGGGAAGCATGATTCATCAAAATGACAATCTGCAAATCTTGCAGAGAATACATCCCCTCGTTAATGGTTCTAAATATCGTATAATCAAGGGGAATCATAACCAACATATATACCAAGTCTCAGCTAGGGACCCATTTTTGTACGATTTGGTGGTGGTATTGGCACATATATCGCACAACCAAATATTCTTATATATGAAATATCGTGCTCTTTACCCATAACAAGTTGGTGTGGTGAATATGAATTACATGCAGTGGGTCGGATCCGTGATTAAAAGTCAGCAAAGATGCAAAAATAGCACGACCCCACGCACTTGTAGGCGCTTTCGCCCCTTAATAACATCGATCGGGCAATAACTGGAGTCTTTTAATTAATGACTCCGCCAACCCATTTTTGGGTATGCACATGAGCTACTCGGACGCTCAACATGTATTCCAACCGCCATACAATAATCATAAAATGATTTTGATGAAAAATTCACCAAAGATTATCAAGACGAATTGTCTTTTATGGGATAATCTGAAATTGTGCTTTTAAGCCCTCGATAATTTGTGCCAATAACCTTGAAAAAGCTACATTCCTTGTAGACAGAAATGAAACATGGGACCATCTAGTCGATGGATCGATTAAAACCATAAAAATACCTAAATGGTCCACATGACTGGATGTATTGGTCCACAAATGTCTCCTTGTATTCTTTCTAAAAAAATTTAGGAGATTCACCAATCACCTTTTGTTATAGAAGGTCCGGTTATTAGCTTTTCCCATCGAACATGCCGAACATGCATATTCATTATGTGTTATGATTTTATAATCCTTCAAATGGGTGTCCATGAGAACTAGTAATAATCCCGACGCAACATAATAGCACCCGGATGTCCAAGTCTTTCATGCCATATTTTAAATATCTCTGGGTCATTAACCTTCCGGGTTAATACCGTATGTGATTCCATCACTTTAATACGGTAAAATATAATCCCCGAGGATATACAGGAAAGCTTTCAAGTACACGTTTTTTGGCATGAAATGACTTGTGTAATATAAAGATATTCTTTTCCTTCCTTATCAACCGTCTCTAAATGATATCCATTGAGACGTATATCTTTAAAAGCTTAAAAAGGTTCCTCCTAGACTTAGGGGAATAGAGAGCATTTTTTTCATCCGCAAGGATGTTCCATTTGGCAACATCAATGCCGCTTCTCCGTAACCTTCAACCGTGTCTCATGACCCCCGCTATTGTGGCTATATATGCCTTTCTCATTGATAAGGATATAAAAATATTTTTTTTCTTGTCAAAATAGTATGCGTTGTCCCGCAATCAATAATGCATTCATCATCACCATATTCTAACAAAAACAAAAGAAAAACATAATTTAATAAAAACATAAAGACATATTACAAACTAGTCTATAAGGAAATCGACATATCTAAATATGTATTTTTCAGCTATATTTAAATTATTTATGGAATTATCCTCAATTGGATCAACTATGGGGTTGTCAAGAAAAATTTGTCTCAATATCTTTACCTTTCTTGTTTTTTTAAGTGATTCTTGGTAAAGATGGACAAAATGTTTTGGGGGTCCCCGCAAATTTCGGACCAACGACCTTCCGTGCCACAACGATAGCATGTATCTTTCTTTTGTCTCTAACCCCATCTTGTGGCTTTTGTTGCTTCGCTGATGTACATCATTCTCATTATCGCGTGGTCCGATATTATTTCGCCCCCCACCACGACCGCCGTAGTCCTCGACCACCATAATTTCCTCGTCCCACCGCGGTTTTTTTAAAACTAGCACCGCGACCACGCCCATCTTCTTTGCCCAAAAATTAATTTCCGCAGCAGGTGCCGATCCGGATGGTCGAGATCGATGATTCTCGCATCAACAATTCATTGTTTTGCTCCGCCACAAGGAGACAAGAAATTAATTCGTAGAATTTTGTAAAAATTCTTTTCTCTATATTGTTGTTGTAATATAACATTTCGTACGTGAAATGTTGTAAATGTTTTCTCGAAAGCATCATTCCTTCACACCGCTTTCTCCACAGAGACGAAGCATCGAAAACAATTTTAAACAAACTGAATTATATTCTCGCACGCTTTTAAAAATCTTGAAACCCCGAGGCTCGACCAATCATTGCGTGCTTTTAGGGCAAGTAGACCATTCCCGAGATGTTCAAATCTCTCTTTCGTGGATAACCACAATTCCCCGTGGATCCTCAATGGTCAAAGTATTCATTCTTCGTGCCATCATCAATACGATGCCTTTATAAATATTAAGGCCTTCGCCTTTATTATCACTAGGCTCATCGTTATTAGCCCTCAATAGTTTTACTCGTGTTTCTTGCTTTCGATGAAGCTTGATATCAAGGCTCCATGATATATAATTGCTCCCCGAGATTTGAAGGGCCTCGAATTCTCTTTTTGCAATATTTGCCATTTTTTTCTTCAAAAATAATAATATAGCATGTAATTAGAATAGAGAGTATAGAATAAAAATATAAAGCATCTATAATCTGCTCATATATACAGGTACTCGCTCATGTATAACACTATTCATATATACTAGACTATTCATGTATACTGCATGATTCATACATACTGCAATTATTGCAAAGATTGGGAATTAAAAATTTGTTTGAAAGTGATTATAAGTTAAAATGAAAGAAGAAGTAAAAGATAAGGGAGAGAAGAAAAGTAGGGGGGTCGACTGAAGAAAAGGCCGGCCGAGTGAGAACCGAGAAAAACAAAGTCAGGAGAGGGCCGACGGGAAGAGAGGACGGGCCATGGAGAAGAGAGAAGGGGCTCGGAGGTTCGCCGTGGAGTTTTTTTACCGATTTTTGTCAACGATCGCTGGATCGGAGGGTCGCCGCCAAGAAAGATGATGCTTGCTAATTTGGATTTGATGGAAAAACCCTCATTGTAATAATAATATTATTGTTTTTTTCTTGTTTATTTTAAAAAGTATCGGGCAATATTAGCCTTAGTGGCTTTAGTAATCGTATGTTTTTTTATGTATGCTTCTAAGAAAAATCTTATGTATTGTTGATCGAATAAAAATGTATGGTTTGCTAGTATTATATTACCTCGCCGATCCTTCCCCGCATTCGATAGTTAGAAATGGATTCCACATATATAACATATATATTAGATGAGTCAAAGAAAAATTAAAAATCATATGAGCAAATTCGGCTCGATAACGTGTTAAAAAAATATATGTTATAAATATAAAGATAGTGATAGAAAGCCAAAGTATTTACCAAACACCCAAAAACCCTGAAGAATTAGCTTCTTCTTCTTTCTTCTTTTATTTCTCTTCTCTTTCTCTTTTCTATATCACAAAAATATACAAAAATGAGGGGGTATTTATAGGGTTACAAGAGTTGAATGAACGGCCGGGATCGATTCGATCCGACGGTCCAAAATACTCCCGGTTGGTGGAATAGTAATAAGATCGGCGATCGCTACAAGCACTCACATGGGCGGCTGCTACAATGTTGCTACAGTACCACATCCGACGGTCCAAAATACCCTGGTTGGTGGAATAGTGATATCTAGAAGTTACTATAGTAATGCCGGCGGTCCAAAACACTCCCTCACTTGGCTCACCGCCTTTCTCTCTCTCTCATGTCAATGTCTTGCTTTTTCACAATTTTAACTGGTGTCTCTTCAATGTAATTTATTTTATTTTATTTTATTTTGTTTTTTTTTTCTTTTTTTGAGAAGAACCACTTGGGCTATTTATTTAAATCTAAGAAGAGCAACACTGCAGAGAGAATAAAGCAAAAAGAACTCGAAAAACAAAGGGTTTCAAAAAGTCGAAAAACTACAAAATAAATCCAAACTGTTTGAAAGCATTCATTATCCAATAAGGCAGGTCGTGCCCAAAAAGAAAAAGGTTGAGGGCGGAGAAGTTAAGACCGAGGGTGGCTAAATGGACAGCCGGGAGCATCCAGTCGGAAGGAATCCGATGAACAAATGCAGGCGCTCATGATCATTCATCGACCTTCCGATATTAGATATTTGAGTGTTGAAACGCCAAGAGACGCATGTGATCCGGATTAGTGATTGTCTCGAACCCAAGAAGTATGAACGAAGATATGTTGAATACGCAGGCGGTGATCAGAGGCAGCTTGGAGGGTAGTTTTGAGGGCAGAGAGGTCGTCCCAACGACGCAGTCAGCCTATGGGTTGAGAGCAAAGAACCTCGCAAGGAAGATAGTATAGTTAGAGCTAGTAATGAAAAAAATCCCACTGGAGCAAAACCTTGGTAGTCGTTGGAATTAGGGCGATGCAGAAAAGGATGAAGTTATCGAATCGGTGAAGTTGTTCAAAATAATCCTTCTCGGGCAGAGGACAACGATTGCAAAGACGCGAACTCCTCGACATGAGCCAAAGCTCTACGAACAATTGTGGGGAGGTTGATACGAGTATTGCGGAAGATGAGATCACACCGAGATTTCCAGAGCAACCAAGCAGTTGCGGCAATGGCAGATTTAATATGAATGGAATATGAATCCACAGAGATCCAATTACCGGAGGCGAAGCCGTTAGCAAAGTATATATAGGTGTTAAGTTTTAGGCTGAGGAAAGACCAAACCTGTTGAGCAATAGAACAGTAATTGAAAAGGTGTTCAATGGTTTCAAGGTATAAACCGCACAAGCTGCAAGGATCATCAAGCCCAAGATTCAAATGAAACAAGAAGTTTTTAGTAGACAGGCGGCCATGAAACATTGTCCACAAAAAATGTTTGGAGCGCGGGGGCTATATTGAGATTCCAGAGCATCTGCCAACCAGGCCAGGTCTCCTCCAGAGGCGAGCCATGGTTTAGATGCCAGTAGACAGTGGAAGAAACTTTCTGTCGTTTGGAAGGGGGATTCCAAATCCAGCGGTTATTGGAATTGTGAACAATAGATGTAGAGCATAAGTCCTGAAATTAAAATTAGGGCCAAACACATATACCAGACAAGGCTCGCTCCATCTACCATCGATAATAATATCAGAAAAGCAAAGACAGGTAACATCAAGCTCCATATTAATGAAAGTTGGCTTAAGTGCAAGAGGAATTTCAAAGCACCAAGGATCCCACAGAAAGGAAGTGGATTCGGGATTGATATGATTAATGCGACAGAAGGGTTTAATATGTTCGGCAGCTTTGTGGATGCACCTGAAAAACCAGGAGCAATTCACAGGGGCCAAAGACCTCCAAAAATTCACATTACCATATTTATGATTTAAAACATCACCCCAGATAACATCTTTTCTATTTAAAAGAGCAAAAACATGCTTAGCCAAAAGAGAGGATTTAGCAAGAGATAAATTCCTGATTCCGATGCCCCCTCAGGTTTGCCATCGTTCAAAAGAACAGATTCAAGACTTGTGTAGACTGACAGTGTAAAGATAGGGATGGAAAGAAGGGAAGAGTTAATTAAAGTAGCTTTAGCAGCAGGTGAAAGATAAAAATTGCTCCATCGAGCGCACAAAAGACGAATTTTATCAATCATGGGCTTAAAGGTGGAGGCAGCGAGACGCTTAGGGGAAATCAAAATACCAAGGTATTTAAAAAGAAAGGTGGCTTGGTTAAGGTTTAAGATGGCACAGATGCGGGAGGAGATATGCTTGTTGCACCAAGTTGGAAAGAAGATCTGGGATTTAGATAAATTAGGATCGCTGCTGGGTTAGGGACAATCGTAAAACCATAAGACACCGATTAATGTTACCAGGCGGCACTCCTAGAGGCTTGAGTAACAAGAATTAAATCATCAGCGAACATGAGGTGATTGAAATTGTGATTGAGATTAGGGTTAAATCCGGGATTGATCCAGCCTCTAGACCATTATTGAGCATAGAAGTAAGAACTTGGGTCACCAAAATGAAAAGATGAGAGGAAATGGGATCTCCTTGGCAGACACCTCTGAATGAAGAGAACCAAGGGGAATTGGAACCGCTGACCGAATGGAAAAAAGAACTAGAGTGCGCATGTGTAGAAATCCGTGTTATCCAACGAGAAGGAAAATTCATACGGAGATAACCGCAAGAATTGCACTCCAATTAACAGTATCATAGGCTTTTACGATGTCCAGTTTAATTAACATCCTCCGGGGGTTTTTAAAATCAGTTTCTAAAGTGTGAACAATCTCCTGCGCAACAATAATGTTATCAAACAAGTTCCGACCAGCCACAAAGCCAGCTTGCTCTCGACCTATCAATTTAGGGAGAACCAGCTGCAGCCGATTGGCCAGAAGCTTGGAGATGATTTTATAATTGGCATTGCAAAGCGAAATTAGGCTAAAATCAGAAACGGTTCTAGGCCTATCCATCTTAGGAATAAGGGTGATAAAAGTTTTGCCCCACGAAGAGGGAATCAGGGAATTGGCAAAGAAAAAATGGATGGCCGAGAACAAATAGTCACCAATAACATGACAAAAGTTACGATAAAACTCAACAGTAAAACCGTTAGGGCCAGGGGCCTTACCAGTGGGCATGTCCAAAATAGTTTGAAAAACTTCATCCTTAGTAATCTCCCGAGTAAGAGAGGCCGCGATCAAGATCGATGAATGCAAGGGAGATTACTAGGATAGGGAAACGAGGGGATCAATCAGACTCATTAGTCTCTCGCCAAAGGTTTTTATAGAAGGTGAGAAAGGCCCTTTCGATACTCGCTTGATCATGGCAGCAGTGTCCAAAAGAGTCGTTAACCTGAGAAATGTAGTTAGTATGACCACGGATACGAGTCATAGCATGAAATAAAATGGTATTTTTTGTCGCTGTCTCGACCCACAAAGACATGCGAGATCACTGAGCCCATAAGTTACTGTTCTGGTGCTGCAAATGAGAAAGAGTAGTGTAATGTTCCATTAGAAGGGTTTGAGAAATAAGATTAAAACCAGAGTTCTCCAGGTTACTAATATCAACTTCAATACGGTTCATATCTGACTCAATATTATTGACTCCCCGACGGCGCCATGCGCAGATATTAGAACGGGCACACGAAAGGAGTTGAGAAAGGCCTTGCATAGGGGTTGCCATGAGGGAGTATAAGCTAGGCATCCCGGACGGCATCGTGATAACCTACAAAATCGAACCAGTTGTTATTAAATCGGAAAATAAATTTAGAGGAGATAGGGGAAGTGGAAGAAGCCAGAAGGAGGGGTGAATGATCATAAAACAGTCGTGGAAGATGAGTAAGCTTATTAATCTTGAAAAAAATCATCCCAAGAAAGGTTAACCAAGCATTTATCAAGTCTAGCCCAATACCGAAGCTAACCCCAAATCTGGTTATTACACTGTATATTGAGGCCCGTGAGTGGTTGAGATCAATCAAAGTTATTATGTGCAATAAAAATCGTGAAGAACCGGGCTTTTCGGTCATAATAAGCAAACGGGCCCCCCACATGGTCGGATTCTATGAAGAATGGAATTGAAATCCCCGAGAATCCAGCCATGGGACCCGTAAGGAAGCCAGCTTTAGAGAGTTCATGCCAAAAGAATACATTGAGATCTAATCCCGAGTGGAGTTGTAAAATGGTAGAGATGAGGAAGGTTTTAGAGGTGTTGTGAGAGATAATGAGATAAAGGGTGCGTCGAGACGCAGCCAAGGGGGTGACAGTTCCGATGGTCTTGAGCTGAACACAATGATTCTTCCGGAGAAGCCATCCGAAAGAATCGCGACCCACTCCAATCCTTGGATATTTTTCCCCGTAAAAATGATCAACCCGCCCAGCTATTCCCTCGGATTCTACAAGACAAACAATAGTAGGTTTATGGGTTTTGATAAGACGAAACACTCGAGAAGAAGTATCTCCAAAGAAAGATACCCCTGCTAGCTCCAAAGATAAGATTTTAAACGTATTCATAACAGTCATGATAACAGATGAGTATGAAGAACACTTCCTGGAGAAGGAGAGTAGAAACAAATTAAGAGCGGGGATCATCAGCTTTCACTCTCCCTTCTTCGGGGAAGTCACTGTATGCTAGAGCTTTTTCCGCACAAGGGTTTCGACGAGCCTCCATCCGAAACCGGTAGAGGGTCATGTTATCATCCGGACAAGTATCGAGGGATTTTCATCGACATCTCATCATCTTCATCTTCTTCGAGGACTCCTCTTCCTGTCTCTCATCATCAACCATATCCTCTTCATCGAGAACATTAGAGACTCTGTCAACGATGTCAGAATGGGGATTAGAGTCAGGGTGAGAGAAAGGGACAAGAAGGGACTGCACCAAAGAACGAAGGATAAGTGGTGGAGATTTTGAGTGATACTAAGCACAGCTGGGCTCTATGTTTGGGGAGACGTGCGGAGTGGGATTTTGGTTGGAGGGGGTGGGAGGCAAAGCACTAAGGGACAGTGGGTTAAAGCCTTGGGACTCACAAACAACTGTGGGAACGGTGAGAGGGTGAGAGATAACGGGTGGGTTACCAGAGGTGTATTGAGTGGGGGAGTGGGCGGCTACTCCACTAACAGGAGACGTGACGAGGGAGATGGAGGTGGTCGCCACTAGCAGCGGGGCTCTCCTTCCGCCACATAGACTCGCATGTTAGGAGCCTTGGGGACATGTCTCGCAACGGGACTCGCAGCACTGCGCCGCATCGTGGGGTCACGCGTGGGCCACGAGGGACACCGCCGGGACCACTGGTGTCGCCACGCCGGGCGAGACACCGGCTCAGGGGCCAAAAATCAATCGCTGGGCGGGGAGCACCGCTTCAGCCAGATTCTCCGACAAGAGACCGACCGGAGGATCAACATCATCCATGCGCTGATCTTGGAGGTCCGATACCTGGCTAGAACCGAGCCCTACCTTCCACCGAGGGTGGGGCAAGTTGGTTTTAGCGGCTCCCGAACTCAAGACCGCGCCAAGTGTTGCTTCCATGATCGATCAGTTCGCACGAGTAACCGAACGTCGGTAAGCGCTCATATTAAACAACAACAAAAACTCTGTGTATATTATCCCCAATCCGTACCACGGGCGTAGCGTTTAGATAGGTCAATTTCAACACAAATTCGAGCATATTTGGACCTACTAAGGGACGTGGTGAAGTCGTCCACCTTGATCAAAGTATGTAATCGGCCGGCTATAGTTTCCGTGGTTTCTCCCTCCCGTAACTCCACGTGAAGATTATGGAGTTATAACCAAATAACGGGCGGTGTTAAGCTTGGCTAAGATAGGTTCGAAGAAGGGTTTCCGTGTGCAAAGTCAAGTATAATGTCATTGACGGACCAAGGGACGCCTGAGAAGGAGCTTTTGCATAGTTTTCTCGGGTGGAACACCGATTAGAAGAAAGCCGTTAGGGAGATCGAAGATACTAACTTCTCCAAAGGTGCTCCATTTGGCAAGAAGGTCGGCTTTGCACCTCAAATGAAAAGGAGGGATTTCCCAAAAGCTTCCCCATGAGCACATATCGGAACTTCATTCTCGCCCCGCACATAGCGTCTCCTTCAATTCGGACGAAATCAGTGGTGGATTCCTTCCGTTTAGTGAGCATTTGAGCATTATGTGTGGGGGTTATCTGCTGAAAGACGTAGGGAGGGAAGCAATTTGGGGCCCTGTGGGACTTAGGCTACCGGGGTAGGGCGAGGGAGGGTCGATCATCGGTCCCCGCTTGCATGGCAAGAGGGGAACGATCAAGAGAAACTAAGAAGTAGAGCAGAAAGCGTAGCTTGTGTGTCACAAAAACCTCTTCAATGTAACTTTGAACAATATCAAGAAATAGGTTTGCCGAAAGCGACTGGTCATTTATCCGAATTTGTGAATTGAGGGTTGAAGGAGCGCTCTACCCTTTAAAGACTAAAGAGACAAAGCTAATGTGATAAACCCACCCAATGCATGTGATAATAAAAATTGATCACCTCAAAATATTAAGATTTAATAATTTATTTAGTCCATAAATTTGTCGCTTTTAGTATTATAATTTATCGCTTTGTAAATTCATCTATCTTTCATGTTTGAGAAATATCAGTCTCTCCATAAATGGCGCTGTCTCACATCGCAAATCACTTCTAAAATAATAATAATAATAAAACACTGAGTATAATAATAGTGGAAATTGCCAAAAACCCCTAAGTTTGCCATATTGCCAAAAACTCCCATAATTTTACAATCCCCGAAACCCATTTCCTTTTACATCCATAATTTTTGAAACCCTCAAAGTATGTAACGGTGGTTAACAGAGTGATTTTTAAATTTTATGGACAAAAATGCCCTTGCACGAGAAGTCGTGGCTGCAGCCATTTCAGCGGTGTGAGAGAAAGTTTTGGGGGTGGGGTGTTTCTTAGGGCTACGACCCATTTGAGTCGCTTTGCTTGTTCCGCTTCAACTCGCATCTCCAGATATCATTTTTATGGCACATCCTCCCGTAAAATTAGTTTTTTCCTTCCCCGACGGTGTGTCTCAAGGAGAAGTCCCGCGCAAGTATTCGGCAATTCATCGCTTGCAATCTAAGGTATTGATTATGGTTTTATGTTAACTATTCTCAGTATAAAGAAACATTTTTCGGTTTTGTTTTTATGATTTTGTTTTTTTATTGGAAGACATCGAAAGCCTGCTTTAAAGAAATAGTTTTTGATTGTTGTGATTTGTGTAATGTTTATAATGTACGCTTTCCTTTCAATTGAGCATGGTTGCAATTGTACAAATGAGGTATCTGTTTAAAAAATGAGCTTTTACCGTTTAAGTTTTGTCATCTCCGTTTAAATATTTGCATCCCTATTTAATAATATAGTCTCTGTTTAACAAGTAATATCATTGTTTAAGAATTGAGAGTTTACCGTTTAACAACTTATATTTCCGCTTAACAATTTGTGAATACAACCGGGTCGAATGTGTCGCTTTTGTCGCAGTGCTTGTGATTATGGCGGTCAATCTAGTTAACGGCGTATGCTACTTGACACCCTGTGAGCGGAGACCGTGGCTGAATTGAAAGTTCACATGATTCCTCGATATTGGGAGATCATCCGAAGGACACCGTTTGCAGCATTTACGAGTTGGAAGTTGTATTCCAAGAGCTGGGCCCTTCTTGATTCTCTCGTCAGTAAAGGCACGATAGCCGCATCTATCGGGAGCACTCTTCAGAGAACTCATCGACAGTAGGGGAGAAGAAGAAAATTTTGTGAAACCACCGATGGTGTACTCTACGGGTACAATCCTCTTCCTAAATACCTCCTACCGGCTCCCAATCGGATCGCTGATTGCGTCGATGATCTATCCGCATGGGACGATACGCATGGGCGCAGCGACGCACAAGCGGGCTTATGGAGGACATTCCACAAGAAGGCGCTCGAGTCCAAGTTAGATGCGCGGGAAGAAGACCAACACATGGTACATCAAGGGTTGCACTGTCAGCGCTTAACATCCCAGGGTTTTACGAGCTGACCCGAACCGAAAAGAAAGTCCGCTTTCTCAAGATCCCAAGGGACTGTCAGACTACGGTGAAAATACTTTACCGAAGCAAGCGACGATAGAAACCAGCTTGTCATCTCTCGAAGGAAAAGAGGTAATAAATCATGAACAATGTGTTTAAAGAGACGTTAATGTTTAAACATATTATTTACCGCTTTAACTTTTGTTCATTTACCATTTAAAAAGTATTCTTCAATGTTTAAAAACTTTTTGTCTCTGCTACGCTTTATGTTATAATGTTTAAATATATAAGTTCAATTTTTAACTATAGTTTTTATTGTTTAAACTGAATAATTTCGCTAAATTATTTGGTTTACTCATGTTAGTTTCCTGAGATGGTTTCGCGACGCAATGAAGGTATATTTAGTTCGGGCCAACCGTTGGTTGGATGCTATTGCTTTCGGAACCACTTGCTTCAAGCGCAAGATGAGAGGGCAACCTATTCCATGCGCGCTTAACGCCGTCTCTCCTACTCACCCTCAAAACGCCACGACGCATTCCTCGACGCCGGAGAAGCCCTCCCCTACTCCCGCCAGACTACAACACCCCCATCACGACGACACCAACAGTCAGCCGATCGTGGGCAACCCCTCGACCGTGGCACGTCGACGACACTAGGCGCAGAATGTCACCGCAACTCTTCTACAGAGCTTCCGGATAATGACGACCAACTTTCCTCGGCTTGTCGCTCGGGTTTGAGGCATCGAAGGCCGGGTCACACCGACTCACGTCGTCCCCTCCAAACAAATGAGCACCCGTAGACGAACGCTGCTCGAATTCGACGACAACGACATCATCGGGAGGCCATTCGAAAACGGCCTCATTCGGGAGGTCTCCACCGCCGGCTGATGATGAAATAATAGCAGCACCATCGGCGGCTGATGGTGTTACCGTTAATGACATGGCCGTCACAATGGAGGAGATCGCAGATGATGTTGCCATTGCCGCGGTTGATAAGATCAATGACTATGTTGTTAACAAAATCATGAACCCAATGGAACGGGCGGCTGACAGTACGACATCAAAGATGGACACAATTCTCAAGAACAAGAACTAGCTAACATTGTGTCTCCCATCTGATGTTGTCGTCGTGGCTACTAGTTGAGAAAGTCGCTGACTCTATTGTCAACGAAATCATAGTCACGGTGGAACCAACGGCCGACAGTGCCGCATCGAAGGCAGACACAATCGCACAACAATAAGAAGCATGTAAGGATTGCTCTCTCGCCGATGCCGCCGCCACGCCTGCATCGAAGGAAGATGATGCAATCAAGCAACACCGACAACCATCAACAACAGTGTCGCATGATAATCCCAAACAACAAGCTGATTTGAGGGTCAAGGGAATGCCGCCGAAATGGTGACGTAGAGAGAAGATCTACATGCCAATCAAAAATTAGAAAAAGTTTGGAAAGTCTTTATTCGAAGAAGAAAAATACGCTGGCCAATCGCGCTCTCAACAAGAACGAACAGAGTTGATAAGGATCTTCCCTCAACCGCCCTATGGACAAGTAAGTTTGATGTTTTTATGGTATTGTTTAAACTATTACAAGTTACCCTTTAAATAATATATTTAACGTTTAACTATTCCAGATAGAATTTAAACTATTATATGTTACCACTTAATTTATATAGTTAACGTTTAAATATTCGATATAAAATTTAAACGGTTGATGTATCAGTTAAATATTTACAATGTTGTTTACGTATCTCTGTTATCGTTTAACAATAGCACTGTCGTATGGAAGAATGACTATGTCAACACCATACGGTCCAAGTTTTCATTTGATCTCGCTTATGAGGGCAGGGAGATGGTCGCAGATGATGTGATGAATGCTTTCGTATGTATAATCCAAAATTCGCTGAGGATAGTGCCATATCGTTATAAGAAACGCCGCCCATCACACAACCACTCGGATTTGTTTTATGTCAATGCGTGAAGACGCATATGATACCACTCATGGCTATGATCGGAGATGCGCGCGAACTTGCATGATGTTGAAATTGTCATTCTCCGACATTATGAATGACCACTTCTATGTCATCGTCCTTGATAATAACAAACAAGAATACATGCATTATTCTTCATGCCAAAGCAAGGAATAAGATAAAGACGAGCTAGAAATGGTAAGTGCTTTAATAATTTGTGTTTCAGTAATAGTGTTTTGGTAACAACCATATTCTAATATCAACATGTATACCTCCAGCGGAACCTATTCGACTTTGTACGGACATGGAGTTCGGCTAGTCGGCGATCCCAAAATACCTACTTGTTTACTTTACACTAAACTCCACGCAAAAAACAAGGAGTGTTGTCCCATCGCTACTGCCTATGTGATGCGTTTATCGAGCGCTTACTGTGCATGAGAAGCTATAGCTACCGCGTATGTATCGTCCTTTATTTGTATTAAAGTATGTTTCTAGATACCTAGAGGAAGGGCACGACATCAATCGCCATAAAGGAGAGTGTTCAAAATGGGTTCATGGAATATGTTATCTTAGTTTCAAAATGTAAAACCGCTTTTAAATTCAATTCATTGTTTTCAACAACATGACAAATTTTGTCAATGTAAATTTCATGTATCTATATTTATATATTTGACTCTAACTTTCCAAAGATCATTGTTTAACTTACATTTTTCATTGTTTAATTTTAAGTTTCATTGTTTAATCTCACCACAATGTTTAAATATTCATGTTACAGCTTAAGAGAACTAGTCACTCTAGAAAATAACTATTTTCACCGCTTAAAACACAATGTCTCTTATTAAATAACATGTGTTAACTCGAAGAATAAGGTTTTCTCCGCTTAAAAATGAAAAGTTGGCGCACAATTAAGTTTGTTTCCTTTTTAAAAATCAACTCGCTTTTACAATGGCTAGTTACGCATAGCATATCGCAAGATCTCAAGGATTGCTACATCGGGAGCTCGTGAGCAACAAGCCGCAACATAACCTGCAAGGACCCTCATACGCCAGTGACTGATCCTCTTTCTCGCCTCACGACGCCGAGTTGCCTTCTCGTTATAGAGCGTCAGCCGCACGCCAGCCTCGCGATTTCCTCCCGTCGGCTTGTCACCGCCGCATGGGGGAATATAGCTTCCTTTTATACACCAGCTTTGTAATTGTCAATCTGCCAGTAGTCGCTCACAAATCGAATGTAACGTTGAGTGTCTATCTATATTATTACAGTCAGCAAAGCGGTTTGCCCAGCTGGATACCATAAACTCTTGCCACCGCGCGACTGAGCATGTTCCTCGACGGTAAGATCTCACGAGTAGTCAAGCATCGTCAATTACCTCCATGTCCATCATCGATACAACGCATCAAACATCGGGCACTCTCCTGCCATCCCTCAGCAAGCATCTCCACCTCTCAATCGTATGTCCTGCAACAAGCAGGTGTCTCCCATTTGTTCGCTTGCTCACTGCGCTAATGCATAACATGCTCATCAACTCTGAACCTATACAAGATACAACACACAAATCTCAAACAAGGTTAAGCCAAGACATTGATTGTTAAAAATAAACACATAATTTTATTAAATCAAGATTATGATAAATTAAACAATGATGGTAGATGGTTACACATATATATTTGAAGTATTTATAAACCATTTTAAAGGATAACATCGAATTCTTAAGTGAAAATGAACATTCAATACTCATGGAGCCTCCACTCATCTTGCTACACGGTAGAATGCCGAGCTTCTTTGATCCAAGCATCGAGTCCACCTTGCGACATTTTGAATACATCTCACCCCAACGTCACCGAACAAATAATTCCACCACGTGCACATATCCTCGATTTATTAATCAACCAGTGATGGGCTTCGGGTGATGTGGTCCTGCAGTTCATTCGGTTATCATGAGTCATTAGCCGTGGATGCACTGTACTAAGTATATAGACCAATTTCCTCTCAATGCCTTCTCTAGTCCGATGTTGGCTTTCGTGGGAATTGGCCTCAAGTGTCGAACACAATACGCATGTGGGGAAGAGGAAAGACTCTCTAATAGTGCGTTCACAAGGCCTTGGACCTGTCCGAGCGAATGTAATTATCTCATGATAATCTCTTCCTCGTATAAGCATCACCTTTGGATATGAACCAAGTCCATTGGCATGGTCTCCTTGTCGATGTCCGAAAGCGGCGTGGAAGAAACCATTGTTTCCATCTTTTCGTAAGAAATTTAGATTGCCGGATACTTTTCCAAGGAGGTGGGTACCATCGACAACAATGACGCAGCCTTCTTGAATCGACAATACATGCTCTGAAGAAAGAATGCCGCGTTTAAGCCGTTTCGCTGGTCTCTTTCCGCAATAGCAATGTGTGCGGGTTTGTCTGACCACCTTATCTACGTGTAACAATAAATCGTGGTTTGAGATGTCGCGCCATTGAGCACCACGAACTGCTCTTTTCCCAACCAAGTTTGTTTGTATGGATTGCGACACCATGTTCCTGTGTCCTTTCGATTGTCGATGGCTTTGTATGAGCGGTTTTTGAGTTTCGAATCACCCTCCTTTCCATTTTTTGGATGTTTCAAAGGGTGTGAGGTAATCCCATTCCACCACCGCTAGTGTGTGATGGGTTCATTGTCTTTATTGCGAAAATTATTATTTTTGATGCAT
>NW_024087382.1:0-23313 GCF_009730915.1 Dioscorea cayenensis subsp. rotundata | reverse complement strand
AAAAGTCGTATGGGTGTCGTGTGGGGTCGTCTAGCGCAAAACCCTAGATTCGCGTTCCATACGGGATGCATCACACGCCATCATCTGACCCCAGTATCTTTGGGTAGTATGTAAATCAGGCAGAACACTACGAATCATTCGCTTCTCTGGTCTTTGTCTGACCCCCATCTTGAGTACTATGGGGAGTAGTAAGAGGTCTGTTTTACTTCTCTTTTCACTCAAATGATATCTTCTTGTTCTCCATGGCTTCCTTATGCCCTACAAAGCAAATAGTAGATGATTAAGCGCAAAACATGCATCAAAACTCACAAAATACATGCAAAGTGAATATGATATATACATGAAAACATCTACATTTAGACACTTATCAGTCTCTCATAATGATCATCGGCTCGAGAAGTAGAAAACATGCACACTGGAGGTGGCTCCTATGCAGCATGGGGCTTCTCTGTCTCTATTTGCTAAGACTGGGGCTCTTACTGGGAACCCTCTGCAACATCATCTCCTCCCTCGGCTATCTATTGGCTAAGTGTAATCAGTACATACACTCCCGGTCGATACCTGCGTAATATACCCATGTATCTCATCGTCTATATACCCAGGAGGTAGGTACGATCATCTTCTCAGCCCTCTAATAGTGTCCCGCATACCCATCCCCATTATGAGTCTAGTAATATAGGAACCAGAGAAAAGCACTCCGATCCTGGCATACTGACCCTGATGCCTCACGAACTCTGCTAGTATATAGCCAAAATAAATCAGATGGCTCTATACCATGGAATACAAGTAGAGAAGCTCCTATCGACTCTAAACACCTGAACTATCGCCATGGCCATTCACTGACCTGCTTAGGATGGCTTGAATGTATCTGTAGCTCGGTCGAGACAAACAAGTAGCCTATAACACCCCCGGCTCATACTGACTATGGCTGCATAATACTCAATACAAGCGCTGAGGAGTCAAGCTACCTGGGTAATCTGTAGGAAGCTGCTCGTACTCCTCTATGGTAGTAAAGTTCTCATCATATAACCGCAACCAAATCAAGAACTGTGTGACGCTCATACTATAGTGATATCCAAATGATTTAAACTATATCACATCAACGCTATCGAAACTACTGTAAGACCGGTTAAACTCGAATGACGATAATACCTCCAGCGTCAACATATGGATAGCTGGCTGGCGAATAGACAGTAATCTCCTCCAGCTACGCATTGACAACAGCTTATTAACCTTATCAACCATATCATCTATGAGCTAAACCTCTCTAAGTGCACTCAAGTCTGGGAATCGAGTTTGTCTAAACTTGAGTTTCAATAGTCTCTCAAATTGAGCCTGGTGCTCGAGTATCGCAAACTCCATCAGTCCAGCTCAGGTGAGGGCTCGCGTGGATGTATACTGGCCACTTTCTTTGTTTTGGGGCCATATCTGCAAGAATTGAAAAGAAATCGATAAAATTCATTCAAAATAAAAATTTTACAGAAATCCACAAGGTTGTGTGGAAATTTCGCACGCCCGTGTGGATCCACGGGGCATGAAACCCGCACGGCCACTATGTGATACGCTACAAAATACATCATAAATTCATTCTAAAATGCTTCTAAAATATACATTCATCATTTAAACATCAAAACAAAGCACATTCAACAGGTTTAATTGAATAAAATCAAGTATGATGAAGATAAGAGAGAATAAGTGTTTACTAACAAGATGAATATAAAAACCCTGAAATCGGCCGGAAAACTCGAGTGAAATCTCTCTAAAACGACGGTGCAAGGTCAGGAGAGTGCAAGGATGCACTCTCAAAGTGTTTGGGAGTGTGAAAATGAAAAGGTGAACAAGATTTATAAAGAGAAATCAAGGCCTTTTGAATTCTCTACATACACACGGGTGTGTGGAAATTATCCACGCCTGTGTGACTCCACAGGGGAGCTTCACAGGGGTAGACACACACCATTGGGTGCTCTCAGGATAGCACTCTTTAACTCTGAATGCATCCACATGGGGGTGTGGAAATTACCCACGCCCGTATACCCGACCCACAGGGGCACCCACACGCCCTTATGGTTCCTTTGTCCACACGAGAATTTCTCTAAGTGTTTCACACGCCTTTGTGAAAATTTCACATGGTCGTGGACCTTCATAAGGCCCTTCATAGGGGCATTCGCACATCCCTGTATCTTCCAACGATGGAGGGGATTTTCTCTACAGAGTTTCACACGGGCGTGTGAAGATTCCCTATGCCCGTGTGCAGTTTACAAGGTCAGACACAGGGGTAGACACACGCCCTTGTGTCTTCTCAAGATAAAGCTCTAAACATCTGTAAAGAAACACACACCCATGTGGAAATTACACACGAGCATGTGACCATCATAAGGTCGTTCACAGGGGCAATCACACACCCTTGTGTCCTCTCGGGATGAGCTCTGAACGAAAACACATGCCCGTGTGGAATTCCCACATGGGCGTGTGTCTTCTCTAGAAGACTTAGAAAAAATTACAGACCCTATAAAAATTTTTGCACACTTATACACATATAGAGCCTTCCTATATTATGGGAAAGTAACCAGAGAATCATGAAAAAACGCTCGAACGACCAAGAAAAATTCGCCACATACAATTAAGAACATGATAACACCAACAATCCACAAGAAAATCGCATCAATAGGATGTAAAAGATCAAGACACCAACACTCAAGCTCTTATTTATACAAACACTATCTAATACCTGGAAAAATAGTAAAGACTTGGGTTATCTCCCAAGAAGGGCTTGTTCAACGTCACTTAGCTTGACGTACCTGAACTTAGCTCTAGGGAGCTCATAGATAAAGGTTTCCCTCTTACCCGTGACTTGTAATCATGATGAACATAGTCTTTTGAAGGTAGAAGGGGAGTTATCAAGTTTGTTACCGCATAAGGGTTCATCACCCTTACTCCGTTCTTGCTCATCCGCATTAGCCTTAGGGCATTTCTTGTGGCGTCTTCTTGCATGCTTCATCTTCTGGAGCATCTTCTTCATGATCCCCGGTGTAGGTTGTACCATGTCCTCTAGACCAAGCATCATGTTTCTTCATTCTCCACTTCTTGGTCTAGCACCCTTTTATATGGGTCTGGATGCATCATTTCCTGCATATATTCATCTATTAGTTCATCAGTAGTGTCAAGAAAGTGAAGAGTATCATCAAAGTCTAGAATGACTCATGGCTTCGGCGAGGCAATCTGTAAGCTTGTCATCCCCGACTCGTAAAGTCAACTCCCCGCTGTCCATGTCAATGAAAGCCTTAGAAGTGCGCAAGAATGGCTCAGGTGTATCAGCTGGACATCGATATTGTCATCAACATCCAACACTACAAAGTCCATAAGAAATATGTACTTGTTAACCTTCACAAGTACGACTTCGATGATGCCCCTCGGATGTCTAACCATTTGGTCTGCCAATTGTAATGTCATCCGAGTGGGCCTAGGCTCTCCCAATCCTAACTTTTGGAAGAATGTATAAGGAATGACGTTTGCACGGAATGTGAAGCTTCCGGGGTACTTCTTCTTGTTCGGCAAATTCTTTTGTAACACCGCCGAACATGAAGCATCTAGGATCACAGATGCAGTCTCCTCCAACTTTCTCTTGTTTGTTAAGAGATCCTTGAGAAACTTTGCATAGCGAAGCATTTGAGATAATGCCTCCACAAATGGGATATTGATGTGCAACTGCTTGAATAGACCCAAGAACTTCTTATATTGTTCATCATTTTGGTCATTCTTCAATCTTGAAGGATAAGAAATTCTTTGCTTGTAAGGTAGGGATACCACCTTCTTCCCTTTGTTTGCTCTCTCCTCAACCTCCACAATCTCGGATGCTTCAGCATTGGTCTTCTCGCTTAGAAGCCTACCCTCAACCTGACAACCACTTCTCAAAGTTATCACATTCACATGTTCTCTCCGATTAGTTTCGGTGTTACTAGGCAAGCTTCCTTGAGGTCTCTCCGATAACGATTTCGCAATTTGCCCCACTTGACTTTCCAAATTGTGCAATGACGCGGTGTGGTTGTGAAGTGTGGCTTCAACCAATTGAAATCATATATCCGACAAATGAATGAACTTGGTTAAAGCTTCTCTAGATCGGTCATACGGTTTTCCAACCCTGAAACTCGGTTCTCCATATTCGGGGCTTGTTATTGTTGCTGGAAATCGTGGTGGTGCCATTATCTTCTGTTGCTCTTAATTACTCCATGAAAGATTTTGGTGGCTTCTCCAACCTGAATTGTAGGTGTTGCTATATAGATTGCCTTGGTTTCTCATTGCATTACCCACAAAAGTCCACTTGTTCTATCGAGGATGTACCACCAATAGAAATAGAGCAATCGGATGGAGCATGTCCTTCCCCATACCCTATGCAACTAGTCACGCCCGCCACTCTAATAGAAGTTAGAGTGTCTAACTTCTTGCTCAAAGACTCCACTTGGGCCACCGATGAAGTAACTGCGTCAATCACATGAAGTAAAGCTACGTTCTTTCTGTCTCTTGTGTTCTATTAATAAATTTTTCATAGCCATTTCTTCAATGAGAAGCCGGGCTCTTACGGGGTCTTGTTCCCTAAGGTGCCTTACGCTATAGCATCAAGTAACTATCTTGTGCTCAGATTCAACCAATTATAGGAAGTCTGAATGATCATCTACTCGGGGAACCCATGTTGAGGACATTTTACGTCAGGAGCTCCTTGAACCTATCCCATGTCTCAAATAGAGACTCCAATTACATTTCCACAAAGAGGATATTTCATTCCTAAGCTTTCTAAATTTTTTGAGAGGGAAATGTCGGGCAAGAAAAGCTTCTACCATCTCCTCCCATGTAGTGATAGATGCTTTAGGTAATGAATATAGCCATTGCTTCGCTTTCCCTTTCAAGGAAAACGGGACGGTCCTCAACTTATTGGCATCATCCGTAACACCATTGATCTAGAGCATGTCACACACTTCCAAGAAGTTTTCTATATGATTGATTGGATCCTCATCGCCAAACCATTAAATTGTACCTAGCTACTGTAACATTTGGATGAATCTTTGGCTTAAGCTCAAAATTCTAAAAGCTGTGATCGGTGGCCGCATAATGCTAGATTGTGTGCCAAGAACTATTGGTCTGGCATAATCAGACAGTGTCCTATGCTGCCCATTATGTTCTTCTATATCTGACCCTTCACCTTCTACCTCGACTTGATTTATGCATTCTTGCATAAGTTCTTTACCCCTTGTATGAAATGTTCGTTTAAGTTAAGGATCACCTTCAACCAATAACGAAGAGTTCCCTCGGGTCATAACCTGGAGTTATGACCAAAGAAAGAAAAACAAATCAGAACGATGGAAGAATAAGAAATTGTGAAATAGAATAAATATTGAATAGCTAAAATAACAAAGTGCAAAGTGCTTCTAAAATGCCTACTCCCGGTAGCAGGGCTAAAAATCTTAACAACGCCTTTTTGCGTGTGTACTGCTAAGTGCCCGGATTTGTCGAAGTAATAATACACTTTGGTGAGTAGGGTGAGTCGAATCCACGAGGAATAGTGATTACAAACACAAAGATTGTTATTTAACTAGAACAAGGATGAATTAATAGTGATGTGATAAGAATCAATGCAAATAAAAATAAGAAAAGAAGAAGAACGCACAAAAAGATAGGAGAGGCAATCGGCGATAAGCAGAGCACCCAGACATTGCTCACCATAGGACTATTGTTTCAAATACAAGACCAATCAATATGTTCCCTAACTAATGATTAATGAGTCATATAGATCCTTAAACATACGGTCCCAAAACTTAAGGTCAACCATGACTAACCCTACACTATACCCCGATGGAGAAATCTCTTAGTTTCGACATCTCACGTTGTGCTAGGTTGCTTAGGGCTCTGGGGATTCCAATTGATAAACCCTATTTTCTAAAATAGATCTAACCATTTGGTCCATGCGAAAGACCCCTAGTCACAATTAATCCCCAGATACTAAGGATTACTTCAACGCTTCACTCTGTTGCTTGCGTAACTAAGCCCTAGTGGAGTTCATCTCTTAGCACTTCACTCTATTATGACTGCAAAGAACTCTTGGAATGTGCAGATAGAATAAATCTCACCGGAGGTGAAAGGGGATGTTCCGCTACCTCTCGACTCACCTTCTCAACCCTCTCCAATCTATTATTGTCTAACCCTCATGGTGTCACTCATCCACAAGGATTACCAAAATGGATTCTCAACCGTAGTGTCACTCTAAGGGAAAATCAACTCAACAAGCATTCAAGATTGGAACTCAATTAAAACATCAATTAAAGGAAGTATAACAAAAGGTCAAAAAAAAACATCATCCTAGGGTTTACAAGTCCAAGTACCCACTAGGGGTTTAGCTCTCCATGGAGCAAAATACAATAAATAATAAAATCAAAAGTAAAAATACATAATCCATAAAAAACAAGTGATAAGTGCTTGAGCGAACATGTTTTTATGCATGTTTTACATACATTGAGCATCATATTTTATACGGTTTATGTCTCATTTCGTGTATTGGGTGTTCTTTTATGCATATAGGTTGTGAAGGCATTGGGAATTCAAAAGGGAGCGAAGATAGGTTATCATGGCATAATATTGGGAGTTCTTGTACAAATCAAGTTGGAAGACACAAGAGGAGTTCGTGTATGAGGAGATGTGTGTCAACTTCCATAGTTTTGCAAGCCAAGTTATTAATGGAAGGGCACAAAGGCAGCCATGTCTCCACATTCCTCCTCTTTGTAAAGATTTCAAGACCTTTCAAGACGCATTGATGAAGGAAAAGCCGTATAGCCTACCATACGATCATGTGCCCGATGGTATGGCCTTAAGAGGAGAATGTTTATCATCGCGTATGTGGAAATCACTGTAGCAAAAGTACTGTAGCAGAATTAGTGTTCCGCGCGCAGCGAGATTCCAGCGCCGGCGTGAAATTCCTGCATCCGCAGGCAGCGTGGAAAAATCCACATGGGCGCGTGGGGGGCACGTGACGAGCGCGATGTGAGGCTATAAATACAGACTTTTGGCTGATTCTAAAGGGACTTTTTGCGAGCTTTGAGCATAGACATTGAGAGAGAGCGGCTAGGGGTTTGAGGAGAAGGTCTTCGCCCGATTGAGAGGGAGTTCTTCACCAACTTTGATAGGTTCCTTCGACGTCATAGCATTTTTCGGGAGCCATTGGTGACCTAGCTTCGAGAGGAACCCTTCAAGACGTTGAACTACCAATCAAGGCCAATCCAGCGCAGTCGAGGGGTTTTTCTCTATGGGTTTTTATTGCTTTTCATTGTATCCATTATTGTTTTGTAACTAGGCCCATGGAGGGCTAAACCCCTAGTGGGTATTTGGGCATGTGAACCCTAAGATTTATATTTTGGATTGATTCTCTTAATGCTTCTAGTTAATCCGAGTTGTCTTGAGTTTTAATCTTGTGATTTAATTGCTTGCTAGTGTTGTTAATCCTTGTGGTTGATTTACATTGCATGATTTAATGCTTTGATGTGAGAGGTCTCCATTAGAGTTAGATTTCCAAGATTAAAGAGGGTTGAGAGGGTGAGCCTTGAGATGGAGGAGTGTCCCCTTTCCCCTTCCATTGAGTGTTTCCTATCTCCGTATTCCATATTCTCTTTGCAACCATGTCTGGTGTGAGGCGTGAGATTGCTCGATTTCTCCGCCGGGACCTTGTAGGGGGTTAAGATCCTTCACCGGGAATTAGGGTTGGATCTACATTTAGGAATCGGTTTCACTCTTAGGTTTCCTTATAGCATATTGCGGTCATATAGGGTGTGAAGTGTTGAGATTGGTCGATTTCTCCACCGGGACCTTGTAGGGGACTAGTGCCTTTTGCTTGGAGACAAGGATTGGTTATCGTTGGACTACCTCGACTCATTAGACTCAATTCTAGAGCATTTAGTGAATCTTAAGCTTCAAGGAAGATCTTAGGGGATTGAGACTCTTCTACTTTATTTCTTGCATACTTGTTTGCTTTGCTTGCAATTAGTTCACTTCATCATATTCATTGATTCGGACTAGATAATTGAGAAGTGGTTATTACTAATACTTCCATTCCCTGTGGATTCGACTACCCGACTCACCGGGTAATTATTACTTCGACACCCGTGCACTTGCGGTTTATACGCATATTCAGACGTGTCAAGTTTTTGTCGCCGTTGCCGGGGAACGGGATATTAGGAACACTAGGACTTGATTACTTTAGTCATTCACATTTTTATTTGTTTTTTTTTCTATTTCATATTTCTCTCTTTCGCCGTTCTCATTGTTTCTTTTTATTGATTTCAACTTCAGGTTATGACCCGAGGAAAGCCTTCGACATTGGTTGAAGAGGATCCTGAAATTGATAGAAGATTTCATAGAAGGGGAAAGGAACCTGTACAAGAACAGAATTCTCCAGCAAAAATAGATATCGAAAGATCAGAAAATATGGTTGAACATGAGGGGCAACAAAGACATTAACAGATTTTGCTAGGCCTACAATTCGTGGGACACAGTCAAGCATTGTTAGGCCACCGGTAGCTGCCCAAAATTTTGAGTTAAAGCTGGGTTTTATTCAGATGGTTCAACAGTCTGCACAGTTCAATGGGTTAGCCGATGAAGACCCAAATAGTCATATTGAGAACTTCCTCAAAGTTTGTGATATGTTGAAGATCAATGGAGTCTCGGATGATGCAATCCGATTGAGAGCATTCCCTTTTTCATTGAAGGGAAGAGCCAAGCAATGGCTTCATTCATTGCCACAAGCTTCTATCACAACGTGGGACGAGATGGTTGAGGCTTTCCTAACAAGGTATTTTCCTCCGGGGAAATCGGCAAAGCTTCGCAATGAAATATCTTCGTTTGTTCAGATAGAGCTTGAATCCTTATTTGAAACTTGGGAGCGTTTCAAAGACCTTTTGCGGAAGTGTCCACAACATGGGTTCCGCGATTGGATGGTTATTCAATCATTTTACAATGGGTTGAACTCGAGTACCAAGCAACTCCTTGATGCCGCCGCGGGAGGGACAATGGGAAACAAAACTCCGGAGCAAGCACGACAACTAATTGAGGGAATGGGATTGAATAGCTACCAATGGAATGCAAGAGAAAAGAAGAAGATGGCCGGGCTCCATGAGATTGATGCGGTTACATCTTTAGCAGCCCAAGTCGAGGCACTAAGCAAGAAGTTGGATACTTTGACTTCATCGAAGGTAGCCGCAATCACAAGTTGTGATGGTTGTGGGTGTGCACACATGCCATCCTATTGTCCTATCTCAATTACCACTTCAGCTCCAATTGAACAAGTTGATTTTGTGGGTAATTCGTGAAGAGTACAAGGGAACCCCTACGGCAATACTTACAACCAAAGGGTGGAGAAGCCACCCAAATCTCTCATGGGAAATCAAGGGCAGCAAAAGGCCAGCTGCTCCACTGGATTTCAGCAAACACCTTCGATTCGGAAAGAGTTTGAGAATTGGAAAGGGTTTTTGTCGAAGTTTATTCAATCAACCGACACAAGGTTCCAAAACATAGAGGCAACACTCCGTAATCACACCGCTTCTTTACATAATTTGGAGAATCAAGTTGGGCAAATAGCAAAAATCATTAGCGGAGAGACCTATTGGAAGCTTGCCGAGGTAACACGAGACAAACCCAAGAGAGCAAGTGAAAGCGATCACCTTGAGAAGTGGTCGAGGGGCTCCAAGAAAAGGTTCTTCTCGAGAATAATTCTGAAATTCTTCAAGCCAAAACCCCCACTGGGAAGGCTGCTGATAATCCACAAGAAACGACCAAGGGATAGGGTGCAAGACAAGGAAAAGGGGCCAGCTGTGCCTTCCCCTTCATTTTCTCCAAGAATTCCCTATCTGGCGTGTTTGAAGAAAGACCAAGTTGATGAGCAAAACATGAAATTTCTTGATTTATTCAAACAACTACACATAAACATTCCGTTTGTAGAGGCATTGTCTCAAATGCCTCATTATGCAAAGTTCTTGAAGGACCTCTTAACCAACAAGAGGAAGATGGAGGAAAGTGTGGGTCTGTGGTATTAGAAGGTAATTGTTCGGCAATGCTTGGAAAAAAACTTGCCAAACAAAATGAAAAGATCAGGGGTGTTTCATCATACCATGTGCAATCGGAGGTTTGGGGAAGAAAAAAAGCTTTGGCCGATTCGGGAGCTAGTATTAATGTTATGCCATACACATTATTTCGGAAATTAGGTTTGGGAGAGCCACGTCTGACCCGCATGACTTTGCAGCTGGCCGATCGTTCCGTTCGTCATCCTAGAGATATAATCGAAGATGTTTTAGTGAAGGTTGACAAGTATATTTTTCCTACAGATTTTGTTGTGTTAGATGTTGATGAAGATGCAGAGGTGCCATTAATTCTGGGGAGACCGTTCCTACGCACATCCAAGGCACTCATCGACATGGATGGAGGCGAGATGATGTTGCGTATTGGAGAGGAAAAGATCACATATCACCTTGCTGAAGCAATGAAGCACTCTCTTGACTTTGATGATATTTGTTATTTTATTGATGTCAATGATGAGATTTCTAGTGAATACTTGCAGGAATTGTTGCATCCGGATCCGTATGAGGAATGGCGGACATGGAAGGCGCAATTAAAAAAATTTATGCGGAACAAGTCCTCAAGGAGCAACCACAAGGAGGATTCATGGAGCGGATTTTTAGCCGAGTCAAGAGGTCGAGACATCGTCGCGGAAGCACTCCCACACAATAGGAGACAAGCACACACAGGGAGAGCGCGACATTCCCTCATTCGGTAACTTGGTTAAGAGCTTTTCCTTGAATATGCGAAATTCGTCCATCATGTGTGCGAGGTTGCTAAGAAGGAGGTTTTTCCATCTTTATGAGCCACCATGACGTAAGGATAGGTATGTCAAGCTTAGTGACGTTAAACAAGCACTTCTTGGGAGGCAACCCAAGTTTTTAGTTGGTTTTTAGACTTGAAATTTAATTCTACGATAATAATTTCATGAGTGTGTGCCTTGATCAATTTTTGTTGTTTCTTTGGTGTTTTCATGAAATTTTTTTCGGTGATATGCATTATTTTTTTCATGTGTATGACATGGTTTAGGGTGTTTCCAATGTTAAATGTTGAAAAAGTTGGTGTCAATTTGGAGTTTTAGGCCCTTAGTGGGTAGTCTGCGAAGTCGCACGCAGCGGCAGCGTGGGAATTTCCCAGCGGTGCGTGTATAGTACCCATGCCGGGGAGTGGCAAATCCACACCCCCATGTGCCTATAAGAATGTGAAGGGGCACTATTCATCATCTTCCATTTTTAAAGAACCCTTTCATCTTCCACTTTTTCACTCCTATAAAACTCAAGTTCTGATCTCTAAAACCATTTGTTTTCAATTCCTTGGGGGATTAGGAGTGATTTGCCGGAGTTTGCACTGATTTTTCTTCTCCAATTTGCTCCGGTAAGCTCTCACTTTCTCCAACCCTATTCCATGTTCTTCAAGGTCATTTTCATGGAATTTTCATGGTATTTGTGTGCTATTTTTCATAGGAAATCATGTTAGACACCTAATGAATGCTTAAGAATGATGTATTTGAGGCGTAGGAGCCCAACTCCGGTGAAATCGCCGGAGTCAGGCGCATGCTGCCGCTGCCTTTGCACGCGTGCCCAGCGTGGGGCTGGCCGCTGCCCATGAGCCCAGCGGCCGCCTGGCCGAGGCAGTGCAGCGCCCACGCGGGCGCGTGGCCTGCCCACGCGCCCGCGTGTGCTGGACATAGGCCAAGTGGCCCTGTTTTTCCTCCGGCTCGCTGCCCTCGCGCAGTGCCACTGTTTACTCTGTATACATCTTTCGAGCCCGATGTTTTTACACTTTTCTTCGCGAGATATGGCACAGCGGACCAAGAGATTGGCTCGAAACGTCCCTCGCCATGACGGGAGGGCCGACTCCACCACCAGCGGTGGAATTCCACGACCCGTTCATCGCAGCGGTTCGAGCGTCTCGAATCTCAAGATTTGGGCGATCCGCGATTTATTGGTGGGGCGCACTAGAGGATATTGGTCTTCTTGAAGAGGTCGAGAGAGCTAGTTAGTGTGGGAGGTTGGGGACCGATTGCTTGCTATTCGAGGGAGCCCGTCGGGAGCGAGATACCATCTTGGAGGTTCTTGCCTCGTTTTCCTTCGATCGTGATGCAGTTGATACCAGTTTTGACATGGAGGATGCCATTTGTTTCCGAGCCTTTGGTCAACCGCATGGGATGTCTTTGACCCAGTTCTCGATATATCTTAGGTTATCTGATCGAGGACTATCTTGATACTACTCGAGTACACTCGGCTCCTCACCGATTACCATCATGATCTCACTCCGGGCGGGTTTTCCATGATTTATCGCGGCCGTCGATATTCTCGCGAGCGGTCGAAGGCCTCTCGCCTCACTCGACCGGCGCACAGGTACATTCACGCAGTTCTCGGCCCGGTCGATGGCAGTCGGGGAGATAGTCTTGGTTCACTTGCGGAGACGGATCTTTTGTACCTCCACTCCATGGTCCATGGAGTCCCTCTCCACCTAGGATATGTGGTCGCCGATTACTTTTGCCATCAGAGTGAGTACCTGCGGTTGGGAGCATTGTTTGCGGACCCTACATCACTCGTCTTATGTTCAAGATGGGTTTGATCCGCTCGGTCAGGGGCGAGGAGAGGGTCAGTAGCCCAGTACCATTGGGTTTGGTTACTCTCCGTTTGATGGGCATTGTGAGATGTACGAGGGCTCGGTGGATGCGCACTAGTGGAGTCGTCATCCGAGGGGACGACGAGGAGCTGCTTGAGGGCACGGAGGCACCATCTGCGGTCGAGCCCCGGGATCACAGGGCGGCAGAGCGGCATCCAGCGATCCAAAGTCATCTTCCTCTCGAGTACACGAGCGCCTGGATCGACTCGAGGCTACCGTTGCTACCATCTTGGATAACCAGGTGCAGATTCTGGAGCGACTTGATCGTATTCAGCAGACTCTCAATGAGGAGGTCTCATCCGCCTACGTACCCGGCGTCAGCGCCCGGCACCGGCACTGACTCCGGATCTCGGGCGCTTAGGCGTCACACTCATGAGACTTTTTATTTTTTTGCATTTTATGTTTTTATGTGTTTCATCTTTTAGTTTGTGGACTTTTTGTGCTCGGAAAGGTTTCACCTTACGAGAGTTATCTTTATACTTTCAGTTTTTGTTATTTGTTTGCATTCAGTATTTCCTTTTTCTATTTTGTTGAGATTTCTTGAACCCCTTGTATTCCGTGCGGTTGGCCTTGAGAGTGATGTTGTTGATGTTTTTAGTCATAGACACGATCATGTGCCTTTATTCCATAGTCGTGTGAGCTTCACAGCTGTTACTAGCGTCCCTTGAGATAGACTTCACCAAATGTCCATGAGGAATTCAGGGGAGTATTGTTTTAATTGCATTCCCGCACACATGTTGCTTTCATTGATGCTATCTTTATTGTGCTTACATGTGTACATTGAGGGCAATCTACATCTTAATTGTGGGGGAGGGTTCACTTTATACATGACTTATACTTGTGTTTTCATGAACGTGCTCTTGTTGCCAATGAAGGTTCACCTTAGGGTTAAGAGTTTAATTCTTAGTTTTTGGAGGTTGTGAACATTAGATTTTATCATGCTCTAGTTTTCATCCAATTTTCTTGAATATCTTTTTGTCCGTTTGCTCTTTGCGCACTTTTCTCACTCATTAGACCTATGAATACTCTAGTTCATTATGTTTTGGGACTTTAGTGTGCTAGTTTTTATGATCGAGAAAAAAATTGAAATAATTTTTGGAAATTGTTTGTTGCTTGTACATAGGGGGTGGAAAGAGCTACCACTCATGATGTATGTAGCTACTCTCATAAGTCGGATACTTGTTATGCCCTAATGAGAGAAAAGAGCTATCTCATGGGATGTGTGAAAGCTATCACCCTTAGTAGAAAGAGCTACCACCTCGAAAGTGTGAAAGCCACTCGGGAGGCATCTTGGGAAAGGGCTACCTTAGAGGATTGTGTGAAGCTACTACCTTTTCTTTTTGTTCATAAATAAGTCCCGTTTTAATAAAAACTTAGTAGTGGACATAGTGTTGAAATGAGTTGAGTTTTTCACACACACACGCATTCGGATTTTATCACATTCATTTTTGATTGGATTGTTTGCTAGAGCATTGATTGTTTTTGTCTAGTGTTTTTATTTTTCTCCATAATTTTTAGAATTTCATTCTTGTACCCTCTTGGTGAACCTAAGGCCAAGCACTTCTCTTTTCTTTCCATGAGTTTAATGTTTAATTTTTGCTTGAGGGGCAAGCAAAGGCTTAAGTGTGGGGGAGTTTGATAAGTGCTTGAGTGAACATGTTTTTTTATGCATGTTTTACATAGATTGAGCATCATATTTTATACGGTTTATGTCTCATTTTCGTGTATTGGGTGTTCTTTTATGCATATAGGTTGTGAAGGCATTGGGAATTCAAAAGGGAGCGAAGATAGGCTATCATGGCATAATATTGGGAGTTCTTGTACAAATCAAGTTGGAAGACACAAGAGGAGTTCGTGTATGAGGAGATGTGTGCCAACTTCCATAGTTTTGCAAGCCAAGTTATTAATGGAAGGGCACAAAAGGCAGCCATGTCTCCACATTCCTCCTCTTTGTAAAGATTTCAAGACCTTTCAAGACGCATTGATGAATGAAAATCCGTATAGCCTACCATATGATCGTGTGCCCGATCGTATGGCCTTAAGAGGAGAATGTTTATCATCGCGCTTGTGGAAATCACTGTAGCAAAAGCACTATAGCAGAATTAGTGTTCACGCGACGGCGGAGATTCCAGCGCCCGCGTGAAATTCTGCGAGCCCGCGCAGCGTGGAAAAATCCACATGGGCGGCGTGGGGGGCACGTGGCGAGGCGATGTGAGGCTATAAATACACCTTTTGGCCGATTCTAAAGGGACTTTTTGCGAAGCTTTGAGCATAGACATTGAGAGAGAGGCGGCTAGGGTTTGAGGAGAAGGTCTTCGCCGAATGAGAGGGAGTTCTTCACCAACTTTGATAGGTTCCTTTGACATCATAGCATTTTGGGGAGCCATTGGCGACCTAGCTTCGGAAAGGAACCCTTCAAGACGTAGACCTACCAATCAAGGCCAATGATAAGTGTCTAAATGTAGGTGCTTTCATATAATTATCGTATTCACTTTGCATGTATTTTGTGAGGTTTGATGCCCATTTTATGCTTAATCATCTTCTATTTGCTTTGTAGAGCATAAGGAAGCCATGGAGAACAAGAAGATATCATTTGGGCAAAAAAGAGAAGGAAAGCAGAATTTCATACTACCCAAAGTATGAGGGGCCGTATGCATTGTAGCAGCGGATTGTTTTGGAGTGTCTGCCCAAATTTCCATACTACCCAGTATGGGGGCCGTATGCACCCCGTATGGATCGCGAATCTAGGGTTTTTAGGTGCCATACGACCCTCATACGACCCCCATACGACCCGTATGCCTCGGGGGGGGTATAAATACCAACTTTAGGGCAGATATTGGGGACTTTTTCAGCTAGGCTTTTTTGAGACTTTTTGCTGGCCGACTTTTGGGGGGATCATTTGGGAGATCTTGGGCGACCTTGGGGAGGAGAAAGAGGGCTAGAAAGCTAGAAGATCATTGAAGCCCAAGGTCCAAGGCTCTCAAGGCAAGAAGGCAACATCATTCAAAAGGGGAGATCGATCACGACTTGAAGGAAGGAGAACCGCGGCTAGAGAAAGCGTCATTCGGCATTCCTTTGGTAGGGGAAGCATCATTCGGCATATTCTTGCCTCAACCTTCACCATTTCATCTAGGGAGTGTCATACTATGTCTTTGTTTCATGTTTTGCTTGATTGTATGCTTTGTTGTGAGATGATGACACACTAGACCCCCAAGGCCACCGGGTGTTGGTGAACCTTGGGGGGTTTTATCATGTATTTTGGATGATTACTTGTTAATTCTATGCTTGGGTATGTTTGAGATGTAATCCATTGTTTTTCATGCTAAGTGTTACACCAAGGAGAAATCCGTAGCTCTTTTATGAATGATGCATGTAGATGTGACTTGCTCGCATGTATTAGGTCATGAATCGATTAGAAGGGGATACTTGTATCATCACGCGAGAAATCGGGTGTTTGGTAGCCCTCCATGTAGGGTTTAATCCGAAGAAGAGTAGGTTTATTCCTAAGCGAGATTTCCTTGTACTTAATGCAATCGTAGGGAATATAGATTTTGGGAAGAAATTCCTATCTATGTTCGTATGGGATTAGGGTTCAATCGCCGAGAAATTGGGGGTTGTTCTAATCTTGGAATCTCATGGTCCAATTTTACCCTTGCATCTTTTAAATCATCATCCATGTTGCATGATAACCCCTCAAGGGATCCACATCCATAGGCCTTTGCACTTCATTGATTTCTCTTGCTTGCTTATTGCTTGTTCTCTCTAATTTGCTAGCATAATCTTGTGTTTAGTTTTATTTGTATTTAGTAGAGTAAAAATCCATCACTTGAGATCTTAGGCTAGATAATAGCTCGAGAAGGAGTAATAGGAGATCCTTAGCCCGTGGAATACGATCCTCGTGTCTTTGCACGAGGTATTACTAGCGATCCCGTACACTTGCGGGAAAGCAATCAAGTTTTTGGCGCCGTTGCCGGGGATTTTTAAGGAATTCTAGGAAAATTTTAGATTTTTACTCTAGCCATTTATCTTTTCTTTTGTAAACATTTGTCTTTCTATGTTTCTTTTACACCTTTTGTCCATATTTATTTATTTTTTTCTTCTTTAATTGTTTTTCTTTGTTAGCTTATTGATTTTAGTTTTACATGTTGACACAGGGGCCATGGATTCTCAACAATGGGTTTACCCTCACCAAGGATTGCTACGAGAACCCACTTTCTCAAAAAAACCGTGGCATTACCAACCTCCGATCGACAAGCAACTTAATCATTGGGGATTCAATACACAAGATGTTTTTTTGCAAGTTTTCATGAGGTATGCGGATGCCGAACTTGAAGCTAGGAATGCCAAAAAAATTTTTAATGCTCAACAATCTCTTCAAAGTGTGGAAAAACAAGATGGGAGAGTATTCCAAAGAATCAGTCAAATTGCCACCATCTATAGAAGCCCGAATTGAAAAATGGCACAAGAGATGAAGAGAAAAATCAATGAGATTGTGGTGGATGCTCATATTGAGGTGTTGGAGGTGGAAGAAGCAAATGATGTAGCATCAATACCTTCTGAGCAAATGGTAGAGGTTTCACCTCAATGTGAAATGAAAGAAGAAAAGGGGGAGGATGGCATCATGGTCATGAAAACATGTAAGGAAGTAGAAGAAACTCAATCGACCACATGTGAAGATGCTACTTGCCTTAACATTGATTTTTTTCCATCCATCCATCAATTTTAGTCAAGTACAAAAACAAAAATTCCGTGAATTGTATTTGAAGATGTGGGAAGGAAACCAATGTCATCCTTGAACCCACCAATGCTCGGGCTTGGACAATTCCCAAACAAAACTTTTTCCTTGGCGGCCCAAGCAAATGTTATGGGCACTTGAAGTTCATCACACCATGGTTGAGAAAAAAATTGCGGATAGGATGTTAAAGCCACCAATTGACCCACCTATGCAAAGCTTCTCGAGTTCTCGACCAAACTTGTTCCCTTGGAAGCCTAAGCAACTCTTTTTGATGATCCAAGGCAACTTTCCAAGATTCGAGGAAGAAAATGTGGGTAGGAGGTTGAGGCCATCCAATGACCCACCCATGCCGAGCTTAAACAACTCTCGACCAAAGCTTTTTCCTTGGAGGCCCAAGCAACTTTGTGGTGGGGTACTCAAAGGAATTCTTGTCGGGACCAAAGAAGAAGCGGGGAGGAGGTTCAAACCATCTAAGGATCCGCCCAAGTTTAAATTGCACAATTCCCGGCCCAAGCTTTTTTCATGGAGGCCAAAAGGGAACTCATGCTTGGCCTTCAATTTAACACCATCCCGGAAGGTATGTTTCATATTTCTTGGTAGTTCTTATGCAACTTCTAGCCGGGATGAACACACCATTTTCAAGCCTCCTTAGGTAAGAAAAAGGTACGTCAGGCTCGTGACATTAAACAAGCGCTTCTTGGGAGGCAACCCAAGTGTTCGGTGGTCTTTGCTTGCATTTTTCGTATTTTAGTTCCTAGTTCATTTCAAATTTTCATATTTCTTAGTCTTGTTTTACTTTTGAATAAGTTCATGCTCGCACACTTGGCGTAGCGCTCTCATCGTTTAAATTGTGGTATGTTTGAGCAACTTCTTGAGAAACTCATATTTAGGTGTTAATTCATGCACTAGATTGTCGTTTTATTCAATTCACTTATTTTTGGAGGACTCTTTGAGCTTGCTATATCAATTTTTTCATCATTTGTGGCAGGTTTTCGAAGTTTTTATTGATTCTAATGGGTATACGGCCTTACTGGGCCGTATGGTAGCCATCTGAGACGAGCATAGAGGCTCTGTGCTGTAGCAGACGTCTCATCGCCCCCCATACAGGGGCCTCCTACGGGCAGATCCTCTCGGCCGAGAGGGCCCATTTGTCATCGGCCCCTATGGGGTCGTATGGGGTCGGGTTCCCTCCTTTTTATAACCCTCTCTCTCTCTCTTTCTTCCATTCTTCTCTTTTTCTCTCTTTTTCCACCGATTTTTCTCTCTTCTTTCTCACTCAATTCTTGGCCAAATCTCTTCATTTTTTTCCTCCTAAATCTTCTCCTCATCCATTTGAGACGTCGATCTAGTGGTTTTCCCGAGTTTAAAAGCTTGTTTTTCTCAAGATTTCATCGGTATGTCTTTTCTATGCCCTAGTTTTATTTTTCTCATTTCTTGGGCATTCTTGGAGATTTTGTGTGGGATTTCTTTAGCATTTTGCTTGGTTTGAATGATGTGAATGTCATGGATGAATTTTCTTTCAAATTTATGTAAAAAAATTTTTCGATGCTTTGAATATAGGAGAAACTCTTGCTGTATGAATAGTGACCATACGGCCCCTATACGGCCGTATGACCTTCAAACTTGGATTTTTCTTGAGTTTCCTCTATCTCTAGCATTTTCCTTTGCTTTATCTTGTATCCCTATGAGCTTGAACAAAGTTTATCTTCATTGTAGGGATGCCTAACACAAAACGGCTCGCCTCCAAGCGCCCAAGGACCTCCGGACCCTCCTCTACACCCGATGAGCCCGTCTTCAAGTTATCCCATCATCGAGAGAGATATGATCGACTGAAAACAAAACTATTTGGAACATTGTGCTACCTTGATTGGGGAATTGTGGAGAACCTTGGGATTGCAAGTCAAGTAAGGGAGTGGCTATCAAAAAATTGTTGGGATAAACTTTTCGCCATAAACGAGCGAACCTTTCATCAATTAACTTTGGAGGTTTTGAGTACATTTGAGGCACAACAAGATGGAGATTCCGTGCTAAATAGGAAAAATTCTCACCATCGGGTTTTCAAGCTTTTGGACGGAAGCGTACTATGCACCACTTGGATTTTGCCAAGTACTTGGGGATTTATGATGATGAGTTTATCAACTCCATGCCCGGTAAGCATCTTAAGCTTGATTTCCCAAGTGGAGTGGGACGAAGCAACTATTGGGCGACCTTGGCGGGTGATGATCAAACACGAAAGGCCCTCACGCATGATTGACCCGGCCCACAGATTCATTCATGCTTTGATTGCTAGATCCATTTGGGACTGGATCGATAGCAAGGGGGTTGTAACTCAATCTGATCTTTATACGATGTATGGCATCTTTCGAGCGACGCCCCTACTCACCTTGGCCACCTTGTCGCCAATGCATTTCTTCACCGTGGCTCATATCCACGATTGGGAGCTATATTTATTGGGCCCTATGTGACTAGATTGATCCGTGGCATGGGTTTACTTGAGTAGACGCAAGGCATGACCGTTGTAGGAGGTACGGTCCCTCTTGGACCAACCCACGTACGGGCGATAGGCTTGATGGTCGCACGTGGCAGGCACTCCACACGCCCCCTGGGCCACCGGGTGAGTCTAGTCGCAGCAGATCGAGCACACAGTAGTTAGACCCCGAGGGCGCCCCGCCTCGATCCCCCGGCGCTACATCTTTACCTGACTTTGACATGAGACTGAGGGGACTTGAGGGCGAGGTTCGGGCTGTGCGTCAGGAGCAGAGTGAGATTCGTGGCCAGCTTTACCAGATCATTGAGGGACAGCGCCGGCTCGAGGCAGATCTTCACCGTTTTATCACTTCCTATTGTGGTTCATCCTCGCACACTGTTGCCACTCCTTCTGCCACCATGCCACCACCACCAGCACCTGATTGTGATGAGTAGCAGCTTGTTGGAGCCTGAACAAATATTGTTTACTTTTGCTTGCTTTGTTTTGTGTTTTGTTAAGTTGGCATGGTTCTACCCTACCGACTTGTGTTGTTGAACTTTAGTTTATGTTCATCTTTGTGTTTTTGTTGACTACTCTCTAGTTTTTCCCCTTGTGCTTGTATTTTTCAATTTTTGTGGAATGATGATGTCCCCTTTCTGCCTCGCAGGGCATTAAGGGAATTTGGTGAGCTTTCCTAGTTTTAATGGAGGCCGGACGAGACATGTCTTGCTCACCACACCTTTTGTCGAGTCCTACCTCACGGCGAGCACAAGTTCAACCGGGGAGTTCGTTTTCACCCTCCTTTATTATTTGTATTGCTTCATCATGCATGTTTTTTCATGATTAGTGTACATTGAGGGCAATGTACAACACTAAGTGTGGGGATGGGTGCATTTCATGTATTAGGACCATTGTTACATGCTAGTGTTACCTATGATGGCTTTGTTCATTCTTGTAAGATTCTTTTAGCTTGGACTAATGATTGATGTGAGTTATTTGTTTCTATGCTTTATTGAATCCTGTTTTACCCCTAGTATTGTCATGTGCACTCGAAGATTCCGCCGATGCCCTGGGAATAGCCAATGTGACTACTCTAACTCTCTTGTATGCGTAACACACTACTTTGAGTACTTAGTCTTAGAAAACTAAGTTCTATCCTTCAGTGGACTCTTAAGAACTTTTAAGTCTTGTTGAGCTAATCCTAGTCTTATGGCATGTAGTGTACTCTAAAGATGTGATCTAGGGTGAATGTAAAAAAAAAAAAAAAAAAAAAACAAAAAAACAAAAACAAAACAAAACAAAAAAATGAGTGTATGTCAGTATTCCTCTGCTATTGAAGCATGAATGCGTCTATGTAGACTGTAATCGAGTAGTTGGGTGGCTCTTATGCCAAACTTGCATGTGCATCCTCCAGAAATATTTCAAAATGATGTTGATGCAGTCTACGTTAGTCGGACTCGGAAAAAAAAATGAATGATGAAATGAAAATAAAACCTAGTGATCTTTTTGAGTACCTACCAAAGGTTTTGAGATGAAAGTGGATTTAGTTTCAAGCTATAGATTTAGAAGGATCTTACTTGGCCATTGAAGTAGCACTTAGTAGTTTAAGACTTAGTATTCATTGTAAGTGGAGTGATTAGCATCTAGAGCTGTACTGATTGAAGTCCTTAGGCTAGACCAGATCAGGGCAAATGAGACATAAGATTCACTTACACGGCACAGACATATAAGTGGTGAAACAGGATATTTTTATTATGCTTATTGACTTTGACTCAACATCTATGTATCATTGTCCATTGCTATTGGAATCTTATATTTGCTTAAGCCAGAGGTAATGCATTTAGCCACTTCTCAGTCTCTTTGTTTTTCATGAGTTGTTTGCTTGGGGACAAGCAATGCTTAAGTGTGGGGATATTTGATAAGTGTCTAAATGTAGGTGTTTTCTATATAATTATCGTATTCACTTTTTGCATGTATTTTGTGAGGTTTGATGCCCGCTTTTATGCTTAATCGTCTTCTATTTGCTTTGTAGGGCATAAGGAAGCCATGGAGAACAAGAAGATATCATTTGGGCAAAAAGGAAAGAAAACAGGAATTTTATACTACCCAAAGATGGGGGCCATATGCACTCGTAGCAAAGTGGATTGTTTTTGGAGTGTCTCGCCCTAGGTTTCCATACTACCCAAAGATGAGGGGCCGTATGCACCCGTATGGATCGCGAATCTAGGGTTTTTGGGTGCCATACGACCCTCATACGACCCCCATACGACCCGTATGCCTCGGGGGGGTATAAATACCAACTTTAGGGCAGATATTGGGGACTTTTTGTCACCTAGGACTTTTTATCGACACTTTTTGCTAGCCGACTTTTTGGGGAGAGCACTTTGAGAGATTTTTGAGCGACCTTGGGGAGGAGAAGTAGGGCAAGAAAGCTAGAAGATCATCCAAGCCCAAGGTCCAAGACTCTCAAGGCAAGAAGGCAACATCATTCAAAAGGGGAGATCGATCACGACTTTGAAGGAAAGGAGACCCACGGCTAGAGGAAGCGCCATTTGGCACTCCTTTTATGGGGAAAGCGCTCATTCGGCATATTCTCGCCTCCACCTTCACCATTTCATCTAGGGAGTGTCATTTATGATCTTTTGATTTCATGTTTTGCTTGATTTGTATTGCTTTTGTGAGATGATGACACTAGACCCCCAAGGCCACCGGGTGTTGGTGAACCTTGGGGGTTTTTATCATGTATGTTTGGATGATAACTTGTTAATTCTATGCTTGGGTAATGTTTGAGATCTAATCCATTGTTTTCATGCTAAGTGCTACACTAAGGAGAAATCCGTAGCTCTTTTATGAGTGATGCATGTAGATGTGACTTGCTCGCATGTATTAGATCATGAATGGATTAGAAGGGGATACTTGTATCATCACGCCGAGAAATTGGGTGTGTGGCAGCCCTCCATGTAGGTTTAATCCGAAGAAGAGTAGGTATATTCCTAAGTGAGATTTCCTTGTACTTAATGCAATCGTAGGGAATATAGTTTTGGGAAGAAATTCCTATTTATGTTCGTATGGGATTAGGGGTTCAATCACGAGAAATTGGGGTTGTTCTAATTTTGGAATCTCATGGTCCATTTTACCCTTGCATCTTTAGATTATCATCCATGTTGCATGACAACCCCTCAGAGGGATCCTCATCCATAGGCCTTTGCATCTCATTGATTTTCTTGCTTGCTTATTGTTTGTCTCTCTAATTTGCTAGCATAATCTTGTTTTTAGCTTTTAATTACATTTAGTAGAGTAAAAAAATCCATCACTTGAGATCTTAGGCTAGATAATAGCTCGAGAAGGAGTAATAGGAGATCCTTAGCCCGTGGAATCACGATCCTCG